>NC_077229.1:514300111-514485111 GCF_027887165.1 Monodelphis domestica
GATAGATAGATAGATAGATAGATAGATAGGTAGATAGATAGATAGATAGACAGACAGACAGATAGATTCAGAGACAGATAGACAGAGTGAGAGACAGACAGACAGACAGACAGATAGATAGACAGACAGATAGATAGATAAGCTTGTTTATTAAGTACTTTCTCTATTTCAGAACTATAGATATACATAACAAAAAAGATGGAGTCCTACTTAGGAGCTAACATTCTAGTGGAGAATAACATATATAAAGGGGAACTGAAATGAGAGGGAGGGGTAAGGAAGGCACCTGCGCAAGGGGAAGAGGAGTTGGTGAAGTGGAAAGGTCCAGAAAGTGAGGAATGGAGCTGAAAGCAAAGGAACCTGAGAAGCTCATGAAAGGCTGGTCCAAGGCAGAGACTCACCAATCAAAGGGAAGGCATCTCCATGGTGAGAAGATTGTTTATAAAGAGTTGGAGAATTCCAGAGTAAGGAGCAGAGCTGGGAGAATTGCATTGATGATCCTAGGCTTCAGAGATTTCCTATGAGGCTCATTTTAATGATATTTCTTAACTGAATACTCACAAAATATGCCATTTTGTCAGTGTGGGAATTCCTTCCATCAAAGCAAAGCATAATAACTTTAGCATTCATGAGAGTTGCTGTGGCTTAAAAAACCATAGCCCTGCAGCCTTAATAACAGCCACTCAGTTTGGTTTGGGCTAGCTAGTAGACATGCAACCCATCACAGGGAATATACTGGAAGCCTCTTCAGATTGGTTAGTTTCTGCCAAAGCTTGCACTTTATTGGCATGGTCTTTTAGAACCCAGGGTCAAGCCTATTCCCTCAATAGGGGCATCCCAGGAGGACTACAGTGGAGAAATCGGATTTTACTTAAATTTAAATGCTATTTTAAAATTCAATTTGACACGTTTCCCTTCACTACTTGCTAGGGATGCTTCTAGAACCAACACCATCCTAGAATCAGCCATGAAGACAATAATGAGAAAATAGCTCATTGGCTTAATTTCAAGAGGACACTTGAGGAGTAATATCGGTTTTCCTGGAAGGTCACTGACCAAAAGCAGAGGAAGTAGAAAAACCGCCACAGCATACTCAGGTGTCACATTCTATAAGAACCTTTTCAAGAGTCATAAATTTAACGAGTAATGGAATCTACTCAAAGAAGATCAATGAGGGAGTCAGACCAGACTCAGGTTGATTTCCTGTTTTAGGCTTCTATACCCAAATTCTGAAAAGAAAGTGAAGTGAAAGACTAAATTAAGAAACAGGAAGAATTTGGTGTTGGCCAACTCTCTCTGCTACAGATGTCTTAAACTTAGGGTTTAAAAGCAGTAACATAAGAGGACAGGATTGAACTGGATCATAAAACAAGCAGCACAATTATGACAATGTGGATTTGCTATTTGTAAGAGGATGCAAGGTGAGAACAATTTTTGGATATACAGCAGCAGAGTGGCAGGTCTTCACCCAAATATCCTTTTACTCTGGCTGGAAAAAAAAAAGTTCTCCCACTTCCCCCTCCTCCCCCCATTATTCAATCAATGGATCTATATTTGTTAAGGGCCTGTTATGTGCCAGGCACTGTGCTAAGCCCTAGGGATACGAAAAGAGGTATAAGACAGCCTCTGCCCTCAAGGAATTAATTACCTAAAGGTATTATCTTTGTTTCTGTTCTCCATGACTATAAAATATTTTTTATTTTTATTGTTATTTAATGTTGTCTTCCCTGTTTGAATGTTTGCTCTTTGAAGGCAGGGATTTTTTTTTGTCTTTCTCTGTATCTGTTTTGTACAGTTCCTGGCACATAGTAAGTGCCTAATAAATGCTTTTTATTTTTTTGGGGGGGGAGACCTCTCATTTATATTTTTTAAAAATTCATCTATTTTAAAGTATTTTCCAAGGTTTCATGACTCATGTTCTCTCCCTTCCTTCTCCCCTCCCTCTCCTAGAGTTGACAAGCAATTCTACTGGATTATGCACATATTATCACTCAATAACTATTTCCATATTATTCATTTTTATAATAGAGTAATCTTTTAAAATCAAAACCCCAAGTCCTATACCCATGATGGCGAACCTACGACTCATGTGTCAGCACTGACATGCATAGCTATTTTCAATGACACATGGCCACATGTGGGTTCAACAAGCCTCAGGGCCCAGGAGCCACTCAGAGAGCCATACACCCACAGCCATGGCCATGGCCATGCCCTAGCCCGGTGAGGAGGGAGGGAAGAAGGGAGGTCTGCTCCACATGCTGACCATAAGGGCAGGGGTGAGCGGCAGCTGGTGTGTACCAGGTGGCTGGGGCATGCAGGGTTCCCACTGGGGTGGGGAGGAGGAGCTCACCCAAGTACCCAAGTGGCAGCTGGCTGGGGTGGGATGGGACAGAGAGGGGCCAGGCCAATGGAAGACTGGGCAGGACTCTGGCCCACATGCAATGTAGGAGTACCTGGAACTGATTACCAGACACTTTTAGCATCCTGAAAAATATAGCAATGGCTTTACTCACAATTTTCCCCTCTATGTACTTTTGTGAAACCTTATTTTCAGCATTAAATAAAACCAACAAAAAGAAACAGATGACACAGATGAAGTTAGTAGCACTTGCTTGGGCTTGAAGTATACAAAATACCAACCTTCAACTAAAGATTTAGCCAATGAAATACAGCAACAAAAAAGTCACTAATAGGCAGGTTAGTTAAAGAAGTCCCTCTCTCCCTCACTTATCTTTGTTCATGGCACCCCACACAAGTTAAATAATATCAAGACCAAAAAAAGAAACCAAATGAAAGATGAACAAAGAAGTCACTAAGCAGGTAAGTTAAATAATTAGTGTTTGGTTTATTATATACAGTTATAGATTACAATTATACATTTTTGTTATTTGAACTATAAATATCGCAAAATTATGTTGTTTTTTTACTTGAAGTGACTGAGTTATGCTCGGTTTTTTGGCAAATCTGGCACACCAAGCTCAAAAGGTTGCCCATCACTGTCCTATACCCATATAAACAAGTGATACATCATAGGCCTTTCTCCTGCATTTCTACTTAGATAGTTCTTTCCCTTGATGTGGATAGCACTCTTTCTCATAAGTCCCTCAGGATTGTCCTGGATCATTGTATTGCTATTAGTAGCAAAATCTATTACATTTGATCATCCCACAATGTTTCAGTTACTGTGTACAATGTTCTCCTGGTTCTCCTCATTTCACTCCACATCAGTTCATGGTCTTCCCAGTTTTTATAATCAAGCAGTTCATCATTCCTTTGAGGACAATAGTGTTCCATCACCAACAGATACCACAGTTTGTTCAGTCATTCCCCAACTGAAGGACATCCCCTCATTTTCCAATTTTTTGCCACTACAAAGAGCACAGCTATGAAGATGTTTGTACAAACATTTTTAATCAAATCTATTTTTACTTTAGCTTTGTCTGAGATCATGATTGCTACTCTTGCCTTATTTGTCTCAGTTGCAGCCCAATAAATTCTGCTCCAGTCTCTTACCTTTACCCTGTCTACTTGCCTCAAGTGTGTTTCTTGTAAACAACATATGGTAGTATTCTTGTTTTTATTCCATTCTGCTATATGCTTCCATTTTATGGGGTGAGTTCATCCATTTATATTCACAGTTATGATTGCCATTTGTGTATTCCTCTCCATTTGATTTCTTCCTTTAATCCTGATCTTCCTCCTTTCATTCTTTCCCTTTCCTCCAGGGTTTTGCTTTTAGTCAGATTCCTTGCTTCCCCTCCCATTATATTACTCCCCTTCCTACCACCTCCCTTCTTATTACCCTCTTCCTATAAGGCCTTTTGATTGCTCCTCTCCAACCTCTCCCTCCCTTGTATTATTCCCCTCCCCATCACCCTGTTTCTTATTCCACTTCAACTTATCTATAGGGGGTAAGATATAATATATCTTTCTATAGTCCAATGAATCTGGCTATTCTTCCCTCTCTGAGCCAACTCCAATGATAGTATGGTTTAAGTGTTACTGTCATCAATCTCTTCCTTCCATTATATTGGTCTTCTCCCCCACCCCTACTCCCCACATTTCTTTATGTGATATATTTTACTTCTCTTTTCCCATTTCTCTTTGTATTATTATCTTTTTCATCCCTAGTTTTATTTTTTGACATATCATCTTAAACAGTTTACTACAACACCCTCTATGTATACTTCTAACTACTATGATAATGATAACAATTTTTAAGAGTTACAGATATCATCTTCCCATATAGGAATATAAGTCATTTAACCTTATTGAAGTGTCGAAATTTTTTATTTTTCTTATTTACCTTTTTATGCTTCTCTTGAGTTTTGTATTAGGGCATCAATTTTTTCGCTTAAGTCTGGTCTTTCCTTTGGGGATGCTTAGAAATCTTCCATTTTATTAAATGGCCATACTTTCCCCTGAAAGAATATAGTCTATTTTTTTTTTTAGTTTTGTTTTAGTTTTGCAGGGTAGTTGATCCTTGGTTGTAAACCCTGTTACTTTGCCTTCCAGAATATCATATTTCAAGCCTTCTGATCCTTCAGAGTGGAGGCTGCCAGATCCTATGTGATCCTGACTAGGACTCCATGATATCTAAATTGTTCCTTTCTAGCTGCTTGCAATATTTTCTCCTTAGCCTGTGAGCTCTTGAACTTTGCTATAACATTCTTGGGAGTTGTTATTTGGGGTTTTAATGCATGAGGTGATCTGTGGATTATTTCAATCTCTATTTTACTATCTTGCTAAAGAATATCTGGGCACTTTTCTTGGATAATTTCTTGTAGTATGATGTCTAGGCTTCTTTTTTGGTCATGACGTTCGGGGGGGGGGGGTCAATAATTCTTAAATTGTATTTCTGGATCTATTTCCAGGTCAGTTTTTTTTAATGAGGTATTTCATATCTTCTATTTTTTTCATTCTTTTGATTTTGTTTTATTGTTTCTTGTTGTCTTGTGAAGTCATTAGCTTCTAATTGCCCAATTCTAATTTTTAAAGACTAAATTTCTTCCATGACCTTTTGATCCTCCTTTCCCAATTGGTTCATTCTTCAAGTTATTGTTTTCATCCTTTGCCTTTTTCTACCTCATTTTCCAGTTGGTAAATTCTGGCTTTTAAAACACTATTTTCTTGTTTTAATTCAAACGCCTCTCTTTCCTGATAACTTATTTTGCTTTTTAAGTTGTTGTTTGCCTTTTCCCATTTTTCTTCAACCTGTCTTATTTGATTTTTTAATTCCTTTTTTGAATTCTTCCAGAGCCCAAGTCCAATTCCTTGGATTCTTTTTTTTTTTTAGGTTTTTATTGAAGTACTGTAATAGAAGGATCTGAGAGGGAAGGGTTGAGAGGAGACAATTGAAAGGGGAAATGAAAGGAGAGAAAGAGACAGGGAGAGAGGGAGAGAGAAGATTCTTCTTCCCCTCTCTTTTTTCCTGGGAAAGAGGTAGCCAAGTCTTGTTCCCCTGACAGAGGGAATATGTTTCCTCAGAGAATAGTTTTGGGAGATGGAGGACTCCCACTGTCACTTCCCTTCAGAAACCTGGGATCACCCCACTATCAAGGAGAGATGTTGTTCCTTGGGTTAGGCAGTTTGGATCCCTGGAATCCTGAGCTAACCTTCCCCTTTTGGGGAGAGATGCGATTTTCCCCATATCTTCTGTCCCCTTTCCTAGCATCAGAAACCAACCAGATCTAATTAAAAGTATTAAGCAATTTATTTGGATTCACACAATGAAGGAGAGGTATGGGTGTCAAGTAAGAAAAGTGGGGAGTAGGGAACCCTAACACTGGTCCTCTCCGGCAGACTAGCCCCTCCAAGTTCTTGGGGTTCAAGGCTGAGTGCCCTTCTCTGGTCAGCTGCTGGTTTATCCCTATTCCTCAGCTAACTAGCTTTTAATTCAGGAGTCTAGAAACAGGTCATGGAGAGAGAGAAATCTCAGGGAGAGATCTAGATGGCTCTGGCCAGCGTGAGTCCAAATCCAAAACCTCCTTGATAATTCTGGTAGCTGTTCTTGAAGATTCCCAGTGGATGTATTTTTGGTTCCCAGAAGGAATAACAGGTTCTAAACCAATGGGCTCTTTCCCAGTTTCCAGGAAAACGTCCTTCCTCCTTCACATCTCTGGCTAGAAAACCATTGACAGTTGGAGCTTCTCTCTCTCTTCCCCTCCTCTGCTTCTCTTTAGCTGATCTCTCCTTCAGCTTGGCTTTTCATTGTAACTCCCTGGATCTCTCTTTCTGACATTACAATACCTTGGATCCTGTTGACCTCTGTTGGTTCTGTTATTTGGTATTTAATCCCATAGAAGCTTTCAATCATTGCCTCTGGGTTTTTTAAAGTTTATTTATTTAATTAATTTTGAATATTTTTTCATGGTTACATTAATCATGTTCTTTCCTTCCCCTCCTCCCACCTCCCTCCCATAGCTAATGAGCAATTCCACTGGGTTTTAAATGTGCCATTGATCAAGACCTATTTCCATATTATTAATATTTGCACTAGGGTGATCATTTAGAGCAGAGGTCCCCAAACCAAGGCCCATGAGCCACATATGGCCCCCCGAGGTCATTTATCCAGCCTCCACCACACTTCTGGAAAGGCCACCTCTTTCATTGGTGGTCAGTGAGAGGAGCACTATATGTGGTGGCATTGCAAAGTGTGGCTTCACTCATGTACATTACTGTTTCCAGTGGCATAATCCTTTGCGTGGTGCCTGGTTCGGAAAGTAACTGAATGAGAACGAGGCACCATGCAAAGGATGATGTGGCTGCACAATGGAAGACATCAGCATGGTGAGCGGCGATCTGGGGGAGGGGAATCTGCACTGTGTATACTGCTGCCAGAGGAGGTGGTGATGGGCCTGTGCAAGGTGTGACAGTGGTATACAGATTTGTTCATAGTTTTTTTTAATAGTCCAGCCCTCTAACAGTCTGAGGGGCAGTGAACTGGCCCCCTGCATAAAAAGTTTGGGGACCTTGATTTAGAGTCTACATCCCCAATCACATTCCCAATGAACCATGTGATCAAGCAGTTGTTTTTCTTCTGTGTTTCTACTCCCACAGTTCTTTCTCTGGATGTGGATAGTGTTCTTTCTCATAAGTCCCAGAATTGTCTTGGATCAGTGCATTGCTGCTAGTAAAGAAGTCTTTTATATTCAATTGTGCCCACAGTCTATCCATCTCTGTGTATAATGTTCTCCTGATTCAGCACCTTTAATTCTGCATCAATTCCTGGCAGTTGTTCCAGTTCACATGGATTCCTCCAGTTCATTATTCCTTTTAGCACAATAGATCACTAACAGATACCACAATTTGTTCAGCCATTCCCAATTGAAGGGGATCCCCTCATTTTCCAATTTTTTCAACGACAAAGAGCATGGTTATAAATATTTTTGTACAAATATTTTTCCTTATTATATCTTTGGTGTATAAACCTGGCTGTGATATGGCTGGATCAAAGGGCAAACAGTCTTTTAACTCCCTTTGATTGCCTACTTTTTTTTGTTAACTCATTTTCTACCCCCAGTGGAATGTAAACTCCCTCTTGGTTTACTGGAACAGAGCATTTGAGGAACTCTGCCCTGGAGGGAATCTTTAGTTTTCTCTCTCCTCTGTTGGTATACTAAATTAGACTGGTTAAGCTGATTTGCTCAGCTAATATGCCCTGAGGCCAAATCTTTGCTGTAGCCTGCTGCTGAGGAAGCTGGGGGCACCCAACCAGCTGTACCCCATTTCAAGTTCTTCCCTGCCTTGGACCTCACATGGAGGATCTTAGATGCTGTGTCACAGTTGCAGCCCTCTCCCAGGAATCCCACAGTTAGTCCACATCTGGTCACAGGTCTCAGCACAGTAGGTGGAAATGGGGTGTCCCATCAATATCCTTATACTGTATATTTTATACACCCTAATACCATGGAAATCTACTCTCTGTGCCTACCTTTCAAGTTGTGTTCATCAGTAGAGTCCTGTGGTTCCATCTTGTTGTTGGGTTTGGATTTGTCTTTTTTGGAATCCTTTTTAAAGATTGGTATGGACAGTTAGTCAGAGGGGTTTGGGCTTTTGCCTAAACTAAACTGCCATCTTAACTCCTCCTTAATAAATGCTTGAAAAAAAAAACCCTCATAAATATTGACTCTAAGATGAAAGAGTGGCAAGGGCTAGGCTAAGTGACTTGCCCAGCTAGTCATTCCTGAGATCAATTTTGAATCCAGGTCCTCCCAACTCCAGGCATGGTGGTCTATCTTCTGTGCTACCTAGCCACCCTTCAATAAGTTTTTTTTTTATTAATTGCCTAAAAATCTTGATATTTCTAGCTTTCAGGTAAGAAGCATGTTTAAGGAAGATTTTAACCACTGAGAAGAAGGAATGTTGGGATGTCTGGCCTTCTAGGACTCCTCCTATTATGGGAGGCCAAAAAGAAGCAAATATCAGGTAAGGCTAATAATTAGCCTCATCTTTCCTCCCAAGAAGCAGACACTATTTTGTGGCAAGAGATGGGAGCTAGCTGTCAGTCTCCCCTCTTGCAATAGTTTGTCCTCTGAGGTTCTCAGGGAAACTTGCCTACCTTTTAACAACACCAGCGTCATTATAATAATGAATTGTTATTGTTATATATATTATATTGATTTGATATATGCAATCATATGCACATATTAGCAAAAATTTTAGACTGCAACAATTGCCAAGTAGTACTTTATGAAAATTATAAATAGCTAAAATTATAAATAATCAAGATAGTTAAAATTATGATGAGCCCTCAGACCAGCTAAATGTCTTCACAGCCTCCAGCAAATCAGGTATTCATTCCAAGGCCTTGAGGATCAAAATCCTGTATCTCTAAGTAGTAGTCGAGTCATCTTAGCATTTGATACCCAAACTCATCTCCTTCAGGTCACACAAAGCTACACCTTCTTCCTCTAGTTGGAACAAGGCAGGAGCTGGACATATCAACTTCCCTAGGCATTCCCTAGGCCGTCCAGAGGACTACCCTAGACTGTTGCTGTGGAGAAGACCGTGACAAGTGGATAGTGACTCATAGCCAGGCTACACCTGTCAACCTGGCTGCTAAAAACAAACAAACAAAAATCCCCTCACTTTCCAAGACAAGTCCAGGGAGTGGATGTTGGGAAAGAGGAGGTTGCTTTTCCCCATTTACACACAAACTTCAGAAGTGACTTCATAAAATTGTCCTCCTTTAGAGTCAAGCATGAAACAGAAGGGCTAGTTCTAGAGTCAGAAGATACATTATTCTCAGCAAGTGACCTTCCTCCTTTTTCTAGATGACCCTAGAAAGAACACTGGGTCACAGGATTTGGGTTTGAATCCTACTTCTGGTATGAATAATCTCTCTAATACAGGGTAAATCATTTAAACTCTTGGTCGTTAGTCTTCATCTATAAAATTAGGATGTTGGTACCTTTTGTTTCTAAAACTATGATCCTTTGATTACTTCCCTCCCTTCACTCTGTCAAGGCAAACAGGTAGCGTTGCCTTGGAAACAAACCAACTTAATAATTAAAGGCACGAAGTGGGCAGCATATTATTCTAACTGGTATGACTAGAAAGGAGTTGGGGTTTGGGGGATTACAACAATTATGGAGTACCACTTAGTTCAGTTGTTTCAGTCATGTCTAACTCTCTCTGACCCCATTTGGGGTTTTCTTGGCAAAGCTCCTGCAGTGGCTTGCCAATTCCTTCTCTAGTTCATTTTACAGATGGAGAAACCAAGGCAAACAGGATTAAGTGACTTGCCCAGAGTTGCAAAACTAGTAAGTAGTTGAGGCTAGATTTGAATTTAGGAAGATAAAGTCTTCCTGATTCAGGCTCAGCACTCTATCCGCTGTGCCACCTCACTGCCAATGAAATACCAAGGAACACACCATTCCAAGACACCTCCTGTAGATAGACCTTTGTCTCTCTGGTCCCCAGTCACCTAGCTTCCCTGGTCTTCCCAGACATGGCATGTGAAAGCCATGTCAACCAAGAGCTTAGGTCTGGAAGCAGTAGGACAGCCCAGTTATGATCTTTCACACTGAGGTAAACATTTAATGATCAAAAGAACAGTGGTTTAAAGGAGGGAAGGGGTTGGAATAATTAGCAACCATCCTGTGCAGTTCCATGACATAATAGATAAGAGATCATAAATATGGCATGTGGATTAGGCAAAAGATGCCCTTGCAAGAGCTCATTGGATAAGCCTTCAGCTTGGACAAAAGCAGAATGACTGCCCTCTCTTGCATGGTGGTTTAGTCAGGGTGAGTCTGACTATGTTTTTTTTGTTGTTGTTGTTGTTGAAAATTTTATTAAATTAGTTAATTTAGAATATTTTTCCATGGTTATAAAAATCATGTTCTTTCCCTCCTCTCCTCCATCCCCCTCCCATAGCTGATGCACAATTCCCCTGGTTTTTACATGTGTTCTTGATCAAAACCTATTTCCATATTATTGATGATTGCACTAGGATGATCATTTAGAGTCTATATCCCCAGTCATATCCCCATCAAACCATGTGATCAAGCAGTTGTTTTTCTTCTGTGTTTCTGCTCCCACAGTTCTTCCTCTGAATGTGGATAGTGTTCTTTCTCATAAGCCCCTCAGAATTGTCCTGGATCACTGCATTGCTCTTAGTAGAAAAGTCCATTACCACAGTGTATCAGTCTCTGTGTACAATGTTCTCCTGGTTCTGCTCCTCTCACTCTGCATCACTTCCTGGAGGTTGTTCCAGTCCCCATGGAATCCCTCCAGTTCATTATTCCTTTTAGCACAATAGTATTCCATCACCAACATATACCACAGTTTGTTCAGCCATTCCCTAATGGAAGGGCATCCTCTCATTTTCCTATTTTTTGCCACCACAAAGAGCACAGCTATGAATATTCTTGTACAAGTCTTTTTCCTTATTATCTCTTTGGGGTACAAACCCAGCAATGCTATGGCTGGATCAAAGGGCAGACAGCCTTTTAGTGCCCTTTGGGTATAGTTCCACATCTGACTGTGTTTAGAAGGATCATAGAATTACAGAATCTTAGAGTTGGAAGGGACCTCCATCTACTCAATCCACACATGAAGAATCCCGGGCACACCATCCTGAGCAAGTGACCATGTTCCCTGCACCAGAAAAACTCTAATGATAAGCAAGTCACTGTTTCCTGCAGCGATCAGTTCCAGGCTTGGAGAACCCCAATTACTAGAAAGTTGTTTTTTTCCTTTCTTACCTCAAGCTTAAATTTGCCTCTTGGCAACTTCTGCCTGTGCTGCTTCAAGTTCTTCTCTGTGGGTCCAAACACTCCAAGAGATTCTATTCTTATGCTTTAGCCATGAGACTTGGAGAAGACACCCCAGAAAGCCCCTTTGCCTGTCCTCACCAGGAAGCTGACTTCAGTAACAGAGGGAATGCATGCATCCTCTCTACACTGTCCATGTTCAGGCTCCCAGCTGGATCCCTGCCCAACAGCTTCTAGACAATGGCTTGGCAATGGGAGCTGGCAATGGAACATAATAGTCTTCTACTCCCAGTGTTCTCTTCACATCTGCAGGGTGAAACTGAGGAGGGGCAGGGTACATTGGGGATAAAGGAGGTCTGACTGAGAGTTAGGGTGCTATGTGAATAGAAGCTCTGTCTTCCAGGGACAAGAGCAAAATAGGTTCCTATGCTTCAGTTCCTAGTGCCAACAGTTCAATGTGGTTTCATGGCCAGTCCAGATTTCTTCTGAGGTAGAGACTTATCTATTAGACTTCCTTTGTTTTCAGAAGACTCAAGCTTGGCATCTTTACCACAGAGATCCTTTGGCACTAGCCTACAGACCTTTGAGGGGTAAAAATCATAATATGACTGGATCCATGTTTACTCCAGTGGTTCTATGCTCCACCCAATATCATAGGATACTTGGGGAGAATTCCAAGGCTTTCTCCAGCTCTCACATTGCTGGCTACCTTTATCCCCTTTATCCTTTAGCTCTGTCCCTTCACAGTCAGCAACCAGTATTTCATTATTCAAAGGGTTTGGATTTATCCAATTAGATTCTTGGCTTAGATCCCACCCACTGGAAAACTTCGCCCTCTTCTCTGCTACATTTCAATAACATTTGCTCACACATAGCTATATATCATACAGCAAATTAAAGTATTATTTTTGGTCTGGAGCATGATTTCATAGCTGTAGAGAATTCCTAGTGAGGAAACTCCCTGTAACAATGCATTGGTAACTATTATGCATTCTAAGTCTTAGAGAGCCCTTTGGGATTGACTGACCGACTACAGAACTGAGAGATTGATTTATCTGGGTCAACATTGTTGTTTGTCCTTCATTCTTGAAGAGGACCAATGACATCCCACGTTGATGTCTTGTCTTGCTTGTGAAGTGGATTTCAGTGAGACAGAGCTGCACCAAGTCATTGGACTCACTCTCTCATCCAGTCATCCAAGTCCAGGAGCAAGACAAAAGTCAGGATGACTGGTGATGGATGACCTTGGTGTCTTCAATGTCTATATAAGCACTGCACAGCTCCTGCTTCAACCATCCTTTGGAACGAATTGTTCTCCTTGATCCAATTCTGCCTGGGGAAGTCTTCACACACTTGGGATAGCCATCTCCCCAAATCACAGAGATGTGCCAGTTTAGATTAGTGGTAGGACTTGAATCAAGGTCTCAGGATGCCATGACCAGTTATCTAACTTCTACACCCCACCCCGTCTCATATAACTATGTTCAGTTCTTTAATCATAACTTAGGAGAAAAAGAAATAAAGTCAACTACATTAAACTTTGAGCAGGGAGCAGGCACCTAGGCACTTTTCCTGGACTAAACACTTTTCGGTTGGCAGGCATGTTTAAGGAACCCAATTCAGATGCTCAAATTCAACTCGCCTAAGCCTTCATGAAGGCTTAAAGAGGGAAAGAGGCCAACCACTCAAGAAATGCCAAAGGATAAAAGCTAAACTCTTTAGCCGTCTCTGTGTTTCTCCCCCAACTTCTAACCCAGGACTCTGAGTCAGTGGCCAACTCCTTCCCTGTCCTCAAATGAGGACAGTTGAATGTAAGCATTTGTACTATCCTTTCATCCTTTCTGGAAGTGCCTCAAACCTCAATCTGTATCTCTTCTTGTTGGGCTGAATTGGATCCTGGGTGTTCTCTGGTGCTCAGCAGAGCTGACCCGAGGCACAAGCCAGTGGCTCATTCCCTGAGTTCATTTCCTCCCCCCCCCCCCCTTTCCAGTGGTGTAGGTAGATTTGCCCCAAGTTAAACACAGTTAAAATGGAACAACAAGGACTTTGACCCCACCATAGCTAAAATAATAATAGCTATTTTTTCCTGCAAGAAGAAAATTAAGATTAGAATGATGAAAGTAGAGAAATGAAATTTTCCTTTGGTTTTCTTGCCATTAAATAAAGAACTGCTTTAATTTTTCAAAAGAAGTCAGACTGTTAGTTTTGGCCTAGGAAAAGGGTAGAGAAAGTTTCTGAACAAAGATGTTGCGATTAGATAAGCATTGATTTATGATATCATCAAAAGGTATTATTTTCCTTGGAAATTAAATTCAAATATTCTGAGAAAAGTCTTAGTGTTTTCTTTTTAATTCTCGTGTCTTTCTAGAACTTATTTTTGCCTCTGGAGGTAAGAGAATTTTCCAGTGGACTCCAAATTGTATGGAGGACCAGCTGCAGGGCTGTGCGCTCATTCTGGGAGCCTGGAAGGAGAGAGCAATAAAGCTCACCAGAGTGTTTTCTATTTGAACCATGTTTCCAAGTCCAGATGTTGGCACATCATTATTTTCATATTATCATTTTAGCTTCATGAGTGGTTAGTCAGAGGTTAGAACGTTGCTCTTAGTGAGCCAATGGCATGGCTCCAGAGCATTTCGATATTTCCACTGACCAATATGGCTGCCGGGTAAATTTGTGAAAACTAAAAACAGTCTGAAGAAGAGATCAGTGCCATGGGTATGGATGGGGTAAGGGAAGAGAAATGTGGTTTTTTTTCCTCTAAAAACTAACCCTTCTCTTCATCCCATGCAACGCCAAGCTAGAAGACTGGGAAGAACAAAGCTTAAGATTTAACTTTCATCACACCTCAGATGACAGCTTTTTACCCCAGAGTTCATTCAGAATCATTTGTCTTCAGGAGACCCTGGGTTCAAATCCGAACTCAGACACTTCCCAGATGTGTGATCTTGGACAAGTTCTTTAACCCTAATTGCCTTAATCCTTACCATTCTTCTGTCTTAGAACTGATTCTAAGAAAGAAGGTAGGGTTTTGTCTTGGATTGTTTTTTTTTTAACTCTTATCTACTCTCTTCCCATACCAATTATGAGTTCCAAGATCCAGTTGCTTTCCTGGTCTGCTCTAAGATAACTCCACAACTAGGATCAGCAAGTAATACAGTGGATAGAGCGCCATGCCTGGAATTGGGAGGACCTGGGTTTAAATCTGACCTCAAACATTGCCTAACTGTGTGAGTCATTTGACCACCCCACCCCACCCCCATTGTCTAGCCCTTACCATTCTTCTATCTTGGAACCAATACACAGTGTAGATTCTAAGACAGAAGATAAGGGGGAAGGGGGCGGGGAGGGGGGAAGAGAGGTGATACTAAGACAGAATGTAAAGGTTTAAAAAAAAAAAGGAAACCCCAATACGAACTGAATTCTCTTCCTTGAGTAGACCAAGTCCCACATGAGTATATCAGGGAGAAGAGTGCTAAAAGGACAAATTTATCACAATGGACTCAGTAATAAAACTCAGTCACTACCAGAAAACCCAGTTAGGCAAAGAATCTGTATATTTTTATTGCACATGGAACTCCCAGGTGAAGAAACTCCCTTTACAAGTTGGTACTTTCTCTTCAACTTATCCTAAACGATGGGAGCTTAAGTCTCTTGCCCAGTACCACATAGTCTGTATATGCCAGAAGTGACTCTTGAACCCAGGTCTTCCTGATTGTAGGGACGGTTCTCCATCATTTCCATGTTATCTTTGTATGTGATGCTGCTTCAACTATAATTTTTAGCTCACAAACTATTCAGTTAAATTCAACATTTAATAAAAGTAAAGGTCTACTTTTGTGCAGCTACTTTTGTTGTACCCAAATATGGCAGAAAAGTGGTTGGCTGGGAGTCTGGAAGCCCTGGGTTTAAAGAACTCCTCTGACACTTTACTCTCTTTTCTTTTAAAAATTTTAAATCTATTTATTTATTTGTTACATTAAAATTTCCAGGTAATTCCTTCCTTCCCACCCCCACCCCCCACTAAAGAGGGCAACCTTCGACAAAAAGATATGTGTATATATAAAAGTGTATCTTGCTTCTTTCTGTTTATCAGTTCTCTCTCTGGAGGTGGACATACACAAATTACTCTTCAAGCAATATTTCTATTGTTATATAAAATGGTCTCTTGCTTCTGTTCATTTCACTCTTCATCATTTCATGTAGGTCTTTCGATTTTTTTAAATTAGCAAATCAATTAACTTGTGTGTGTTGTAGCCTCCTCATCTGTAAAGGACAATGATTAGCACCTATTTCACAGGATAGTTTTGAAAAGCAAATGAGACGTGGACATGGACATGGACATGGACATGGACAGAGTGCTTTATACATCAGAGGTGGACAGGCTGGAAGCCCAATCCCAGCTAGAGTCCTCCCATGCAGTTTGACTTGGGTTATATGTCACACTATGTAATGACTCCCTGGTACATATAGACGCGCTTGGAGAGCAGTTCTTCCTAGGTGTTTTCTGAGATGATAATCACAATAGCTAACATTTATATTGTGCTCACTGTGTGTCAGGCACTGTGCTAAGCGCTTTACAACTACTATCTCATTGGATCTCCACTACAGCCCTGGGAAGTGGGCATTATTATTATTATTCCCATTTTACAAATGAGGAAACTGAGACGAGCAGAAGTTGTGCCTTTGCTATAAGGAATGATGAACAGGATGATGTCAGAAAGAACTGGAATGACCTCCGTGAGCGGATGCAGAGTGAAATGAGCAGAACCAGGAGAACATTGTACGCGGTAACTGAAGTATTATGGGACAATCAGATAGGACAGACTTAGCTACTCATCACAATACAATGATCTAGGACGGCTCTGAGGAACTTATGAAAAAGACTGCTGTTGCCCTCCAGAGAAACAACTGTTGGAGTAGAAATGCAGATGAAAGCCTATGATTTATCCCCTTTTTATTTGGGTATATATTGGGGGTTTGGGTTTTAGAAGGTTATTCACTTACAAAAATGAATACTATGGAGATAATGTTTTGGGTGGTAATACATGTATAACGCAGGAAAAAAAATAAAATAAATGCAAAAAAAAAAGAAGAAATTAAGTGACTTTTGTCTTCAGGGCCACCATTGCCCTTCCCTAGCACGGCAAATAAGTCAATGAATGGCTGAGTGACTATCTCAATCAGCAGCCATGGCAAAATGGGGCCTGTCCACTCCTTGGCCAGGACAAATAGAGAAGAAAGCTGAACAGTATAATCATACAAACCCCAAGTATGAGGTAGCTCAATGGGAATGGAAAGGTTCTGTTTTTACGGCTGGTTCTCTCCTCAGAACATGAAGTCATAGATTAAAATAATATTTGGCCTCTTTTCCAAGTGGGGGGAAATGTCTCAGGATTGAAAAACAAGGAGGAAACATGGGGCTCAGAGTGACCCTGAAAGGAGATAAATCAGGCCCCCTTAGGAATCCCTGGCTGAGGTCTCCCCTTGCTTAGCACCCCAAATGAAGGCCCAGGAAGGCTTAAGACCCTTTCAGAAATGTAGGAGGAGATGGAAAAAAGATAATGGCATGGCCCATGAGCATGAAGAGTCTGGCCCCTTTCTTCCCCCTGTAATTTTCTAAATTACCCAGAGATCACTTTAAAATCCATGTCCACCAGTGCCCAGGGGCCAGCTTGGCATCTGAATAAAGCAATGGATGTGTGCTACTATACTGCTGGAGTAAAGACTTGGGAAGTGGGAGCCATGGATTTTGCAGAGAAAAGTGGGAAGTGGGAAGGAGGGGATGGGAGGGGCTCAGTGACATCATTCCAGCCCTAGGAAAGGATAGGAGATAGAGGGAGATTTGGATGGAGCTCTATATGCCATGACTTCATCTGTCACACATACACACACACCCTTCTTTTTGCTTAGAAAGCTAATTCTTTTCATCTGTAAGGAATATGAATAGTCACTATAACTATCTTAGGATCTTTTGATGGAATATAATTTTGGAGCTATAAAAGTCATTTTTTATAAAAATGTAGAATTTTCTGTGCCTAAATCAGGGGGTGGCTTTGTCCACATTGGGCTGGCCAAGAGATTTAGGAAGCTACATATTATGGGATATAATGGCAACGAATACAGTGTTGACAGCTATTTCATCTGCAGTCACCCAATGAGATGGAAACTGCCAGAAACAAAGGTGGCATGAAACTGTTTTCTCTTACTGCAGTCAAGTCTCCACAAATTGGGTTTCCATTCTCTTAGAAGTCCTTTTTCCTTTGGCAGAAACAGAGTTTTCCAATATACAAGAAGGTAACCAGACTTAAGAAGAATCTGAAGCCCAAGAAGCACCAATGAGACTTGCACTTCCATCAGCTTTTGCTATTTAATTTGGAAACGTTCACATCAGTTCTGTTCTCTGTTCTGATGTTTCTCAAATGTTCTTGGTGGCTAAGATCTTGTTCCTTTCCTACATCCTGAAGTTAATAGGAATTCCCGATACTGAAAATATACGGGAAAGAATGGACAAGTTTATGCGTACAAGAAGACTCCTTGGTTCTCCTTGTTTAATGTATATTTCAGCCAGTTAAATAATTATTCCTATTCAATTATGTTGCTCAAACTACATCTGGGTTAAGTTCTTAGCATCCTATTCTGGGAACAGCCACAAGTTATAGAGCGTTCCAAAGAGGGCGACAAGGAGAGCAGTGCTTTTTTTTTAGTTCATGCCATATCAATACAAGTTAAAAAGAAGTAGGAATATTTAACCCAAAGAAGAAAAGATTAGGAGTTTGCTTTTTGGGGGGGATGGGGTGGAGGTGGGGGATGTGATAGCTGCCATTGAACATTCAATCAATTAAGGATTATGTCAAATTTGAACTGTGGAGCCCTGGGAATTTGAAATCTCAATGACACTAGGAGATCTCTATTAAACTGCCTCCTCTGGGGAGAAGAGGAGTTCAAAGATGGAAAACTTACCCATTGTTTTCTCCAAAGCATTTAAAATAATTGGAGCATAATTTCCTTAATATCTACAATGAAATAATCATTACAGATGCTAGTTCATTAAATATTAACTGAGATTTATTTATTTTATTTATATAAATAAATATATTTAAAGTATATTTAATAAATATATTAAAAAGCAATCTAATTGTATTTATAATATAATTAGACATTCATGTTTTATCTTCCTTACTAGAGTAAAAAGCTTTATGAGGGCAGATACTTGCTTGACTCTTTCTGTATACTCCACCCTCAAGACTTTGCTCAATAAATGGTTGTTGAATGGTTGGGTAATAAAAAGTATATTGTTTTGAAATCATGTAATTTTACATAATATGACATTTAATTAAGGTAATACCCTTTTCTCACAGGCTATATTATTTCTTTTTTTTAAAAACCCTCACCCTCCATCTTAGAATTATTACTAAGTATCAGTTCCAAGGCTAATGGTAAGGGCTAGATAACTGGAGTTAAGTGATTTGCCCAGGGTCACACAGCTAGGAATTGTCTAAGGCTAGATGTGAACTAAGAACTGCTCTCTCCAGGCCTGGGTCTCTATCCACTGAGGACATGGCTGCCACGCACACTATATTATTTCTTAAGCCTAATTCACTCTGAAGATCACTATTTTCTTATTAATAGCAATGGAAAAGCAACTGGTAAAAATGTAGAAAAAGCAAAATCCTGAAACAAAACCAAAAATCAGTCTTTGCGAACTATAAAAATAATTTTTGATTATTTTACTCCAAATTTCAAAGTTCAAATTCCACTGAATTTCTCAAGTTCATAATCATATATTTTAAATTTTTTTTGTTTTTTTTTAAACAATCACAAATTAACTAGGAGACACTATAGTTGCTCCAGTCCTGTGAAGAAAGAACTAAAGAGAACAAATAAGTGGTCTAGGTTCATAGAGCAAGTCAGTGGAATAATTCAAATTTTTCACTAAAATTTATAACTGAACTACAAGGTAATAATGCTTTATAAGTACTTCTCCGATACACCCATTTTCTTGATTTTAATTTTATTATAGTTTTCTTTTCCACATAACATGTTAAGACAACATTTTAATAATTATTTTCTGACTTTTGCCATCTATGTTCTCTCCTCCCCTTCTCTGTTCCCCTCTTTCCAAGATGGCAAACGATACGATACAGGTTTGCTTGAGAAATGAGGCCTTTGTCAGAGGCGCTTGGTATACATTTTTCCCAGTCTGTTGTTTCCTTTCTAATCTTGGTTGCTTTTGGCTTTGTGCAAAACCTTTTTAATTTAATGTAATCAAAGTGATCTGTTTTAATATCTTGTAATATTCTCTATGTTTTATTTGGTCCTAAATTCTTCCAATATCCATAGGTCTGACAGGTTCACTATTTTGTGTTCCCCTAATTTATTTATGGTATCACCCTTGAAATCTTGGTCAATGCCTAGTTTCTGCCATAGTTTTCCGGTTTTCCCAGGAATTTTTGTGAGATAGTGAGTTTTTCTTCCAGAAGTTTGGATTTTAGGGTATGTCAAACACGAGGTTAGTAGAGTCATTTACTACTGGGTACTACTCTATTCCATTGGTCCACTACTCTTTTTCTCAGCCCATACTAGTGAGGCAATCCTTTTACCCCTCCCTTATCAAGTCCCTAAACCATATTCCACGGCATCTTTTCCTTAAGCCTCTTCTCTTGGTGCCACATTTCCCTTCCTTTCAGATGAGACTCTCGCCTCATATTCCAATCACCATGAGCTCCCTCTTCCTCATTTCATATCACTCAGATGTCTTCTACCACAATCTCCTTCAACTCTGTTTTTCATGATGAAGCAGCCCTACCTCTTACCAAGGTTAACCCCTGCACTTGCAAAAATGATGCCATTTTGTCTCATCTCTTCAATTAGGCTATCTCCTGAAATCTCCACTCTATCACTTACCTTTATTCTCTCCCTGTTTACTGGCTCCTTCTCTACTACCCACAAGCACATCTATGTCTCTCTGATCCTCAAAAGAACCTTTACTTTCTCCTTCCATCCCTACTGATATCCTGTATTTCTTCATTCTTTGTGACTAAACTCCTTGAATAAATTTGCAATGGTTTCCTCTACTTCCTCTCTTCTCACTGCCTTTTTAACCCCCTACAATCTGGCTTCCATCCTCATCATTCCATTGAAACTTCTCTCCAAAGTAATGTATTGGAGAAGGTTTGTGGGTGGTAAAAGAAACAGGACCTAGGAGAGACAGCTGAGGTTTAGGGTTGGCTCAGAGAGAGGAGAGGGGGTTTGTTAGAGGCACTTGGTATACATTTTTCCCAGTCTATTGTCCCTTCAGCCTTCCCTCCTCAGATATGGCTGCTCTCACAGATTGCCTCTGGTTCCCCCTTGTCCTCCTCCACTACTAAAGCCTAAATGTTTCCCTCCCTCTTTAAGCTGTTCCACTCACACTTGATTTAAATTTGGGAACGGATAACCACTTTAATATAAATTGATTCAATTAGGGTAATACAAAGGAATGGCTGGAAGGGAAAAGAATGGGAAAGAACAATGGGAAAAAGGGGGTCCCTTCTCTAACCCCTTGTTCCTTCCTCTTCAACTTGGGGGGGGTGAATCTCAGCCTTTGGCAGCCTGACCCCTCTGAGAGATAGTCAGGTTGACTGACCCTGGGTTTGGCCCCTTGGCCACAGTTCAGACCCAGGGCAACAGGAGCTGAGGTAAAGTCTGACAGAGACTCAAAATGTCCTTTCTCAGGTTTCTCTTCAGTAGTCTTTTCAATTGAGAAGTGTTGGGGGGGAAGGATTTCCAGTCACTAGCAGGAAAAAGGTGGGTAACCCTCAGGGGAAAGTCTTAACCAGCCTTCTCTCTTCAGCTTCTCAAAACTGAGAGACCAACTGCTCTTCAGAAGTAACCTTCTGGTTTCTCAAGATTCCAGCCTCCTGGGGCCCCTCTCCTGATGAGGAAAAAGATTCAGACTGGCACTTTTCCTTTAGTGCCAGCCTCTGTTACAGTAATCATGGGTCTTCTAATTTCCAAAACCAACGGTCTTTTTGCAATCCTTCCTCTTGACTTCTCTGCAGCCTTTGACACCATTGATTGCCCTCTTCTCCTTGATATTCTCTTCTCTCTAGGTTTTCAGGACACCACTCTCTCCAGGGTCTCTTCCTACTACTCCTCAGTCTATTTTGCTGGATTCTCATTTAGATCATGCCCACTAACCACAGGTACTCCACAGAGTTCTGTCCTGGGATCTTTTCGCTTCTCCTTTTCTATTAGTTTACTCAGCAATCTCATTGACTCTGGTGGATTTAATTCTCATCTCTATGCCAATGATTCTCCAAGCTACCTATCCTATCCTAGCCTCTCTGCTGATCTCCAGTCTTGCATCTTCAATTGCTTCTCAGACATCTTCTACTGGGATGTCTAGTAGACTTCTTGAACTCAATATGTCCAAAACAACTCATTATCTTTCCCCCTAATTCTTCCACAACTTCTAACTACCTTATTATTGTTAAGGGTAGCACCATACTCCCAATTCTCCAGACTCACAACAATTCTTGACCCCTATAACTATCTCCTTCCAATCCTCATATTGAATCTGTTGCCAAGGCCTAATTTCACCTTTGCAACATTTCTCATATATGCTTCTTTCTGCCCTCTGATATAGCTACCACCCTGGCATAGGCCCTTATTCCCTCATAATTGGCCTACTTCTGGCCAATCTGCCTGCTTTAAGTGTAAACTTTAAATTACTCCACCCTACTTAAATCTTACTTTAGGGGAAGATAAAGTTGTAATCTCCTGATTGAACAATGAAGGTATTTAGTTCTCACCTTATAGTGAAGTTAGAATGTTAAGCTAAGTCTATTTTTAGATCTTAATACAAAAAGGTGTTAAGTAACTATAAAGGTTAAATTAATCACAAAAAGGTCAAGTATCTTAATACAAAAAGATGTTAAGTAACTATAGATGTTAAATTAATCACAAAAAGGTCAAGTAACTACCAAAAGGTGAACTTAATATAGAAGTGTGAAGTAACTCTAAAGATATAATCTAATCAAAAGAAGATGAGAACTAGAAATGGGCATTTAGAGAAGGAGACACAAAGGTGAAAGGTCTATATATTTGATTCCCTTGCTGTCTCTGAGAGAATCTTGATTGAAAACACTCTCTTTCTCTTATTGGCGGTGGAGAGTTAGCTGAGAGGAGTGTACTGAGCCTTTTGGCATCTTAGCATGGCTATAAGCTATTGTCCGGTTCGGTGGTGAGTTTCTGGCTGAGTTTTCCTCCTTTACTTTCCAGCTTTATCCTCTTAGAAGCCTCTAATCTTCTTGAGAGACCAAGAGGCAGGGATTTTTAAATTTCCCCTGGCAAAGGCCAGGCAGGAGAAATCCTATATCCCCTTCCTTCCCTCTCCTTAATTCCTTCCCTCTATATTAATTAAATTTCCATAAAATACCAGACTGACTTGGGTATTTTATTTGGGATTTCCACTGGTGACCAATTAAATCTAGATTTTAAGTCACAACTCTATTCATCTTTATATAAGTCTCTCCCCACTCCAATACTTCCTTCAACCTGCTGTATGCCCTTACTCAGTAAACTCTAGTGGCTCCCTACTACTTTCATACAACAGCCTAGTCCCCCATTCCTTTCCAGTTCTCTTATATCTCGTTCTGCCACATTCTCCTTGGGTGACACTGGCCTCCTTGTTGTTTCCCAAAGAAGACACTTCATTCATCTGCTCTGGGCATTTTCTTGGACTGTCCCTCCCGGCTTCCCCAGCTTCCTTCAAGCTCAAACTAAAATGCCACCTTTTACTGGAAGCCTTTCCTAGCCTCTCTTAACACTAGTACCTTCTATTAATTATTTCCAGTTTTTTTTCAGGTATGTAGCTTATGTGTACACACAGTTATCTTCTTGTTGCTTCTCCCATTGAATTGTGAGTTCCTAGAGGGCAGGGACTATGTTGACTTTTCTTTGCATCCCTAATCCTTAACATAATGCTGGCATGTAGTAGGTGCTTAATAAGTGCTTCCTGAGAGGCAGCTAGATGGCTTAGTGGGTAGACTGCTGAGCCTGGACATGGGAAGTCCTTGGTTCATATCAGACCTTAGATACTTCCTAGCTGTGTGACCCTGGACAAGTCACTTAACCTCCATTGCCTAGCCCTTAGTTCTCTTCTGCCCTGGAACCAAGGGATAGTATTGATTCTAAAATAGAAGGAACGGGGTTGTCTTTTTTTTTTTAAGTGCTTCTTGACTAGGAATATTTTTTAAAGCAGCATTTTTACCACATTCACAGATGTCTCTGAATGGTTCATGATTCTTGACAGAATTAAGCATTTTCCAATCTACAAACACTACTATTTGCCAGATGTTAAAGTTTTGCTTCTCTAGTTCTTCAAGCTAATCATTCCAAATTAAAACTGTATCCATATTTCACAGAATCTTATCATTGAAAGGGACCTGAGAAGCCATCTTATCTACTCATCCTTGAATAAGAATTCTCAACACAACACACCAGACAAGTGATTATCCAGTCTTTGATGAAGGATCTCCTGTTAGGGAAAATACATCACCTTCCTAAAGTAGCCCAGTTCACTTTTGGATAGCTTTAATTGTTATTTTTTTCCTCTTAAATTTGCCTTTGAAACTTCCAACCCACTGTACCTAGTTCAGCCCTCTGGAGCTAATAATTAGTAGTAGTAGTAGTAGTAGTAGTAGTAGTAGTAGTAGTAGTAGTAGCTAACATTTATACAGCACTTACTATGGACCAGGTACTGTGCCAAGTGCTTTACAATTATTACCTTGTTTGATCCTCATAACAATTTTGTGAGTAGGGTGCAATTATTATTCTCATTTTCTAGATGAGGAGACTAGAGCAAACAGAGGGCAAGTGACTTGCCCAGGGTCATCTAGCTAGTCATATGAAAACCCTTCAAACATTTAAAACAAATCATTTCCCCACCCAAGTCACTTCTTTTCTGCACTTAACATTTCATTTCCATTTGCTTCAATTGATTCTCATCTGGCATGGACTTAAGTCCCTTTACCTTCCAATTGTCCTGTTCTGGACACTCTCCAGCTCATGATTATTCTTCCTTATATGGGGGATCCAAAACTGAACAAAATGCTCTCAATATAGTCTGAGCAACATCATCAGAGAGGGATAATGCACTGGATAAACATACAGTAATTATTCATTAACATGCATGATTAATATTTTAATTAGGGAGCCATTCTGGCTTTAGGCTCTGCAGTTGATGAGGGTTTCTAATTGAAGGTTACATTAAATTATTTTCACTATTTAACACTAGTATGTAATATGTGTATATATACACATACATAATTAGATGCAAACATTCGGGATTTCCCTTCTCTTCCCTGCTCCTGTTTCCCTGTCTCTCCTTCACTTTTCCAGCCTTACAGGTCGATATCCTCCTACCCAGGTGACCTTTTGTTGTTCAGTTATTTCAGAGTCTCCGTTACCCCATTTGGGGCTTTCTTGGCAAAGTCTCTAGAGTGGTTTGTCGTTTCCTTCTCTGGCTCATTTTACAGATGAGAAAACTGAGGCCAATAGGATGAAAGAGACTTGTCCAGGGTTGCATTACTAGTACGTATTTGAGGCCAGATTTAAACTTAAGAAAATGAGTCTTCCTGACTCCAGGACTTGCTCCCTATCCAACTGTTCCATAGAGCTGCTCCTCCCAGATTACCGCCTCTACACAAGTTCATCTCATTCAGATAAAATCATTTGGTTTCAAAGTTGGAAGGAAACCCCACAGAATTCCAGTCCAACCAATACTCCAGCACACTGTGTAATTAGAATCGGCTCCCCAGGCCTTCATTTCCCAGCATCCCACTTTCCTTCTCAGATTACATGCTGACATAGGAAAGATATAAGTTTTGTGTAGCCCTGCCTCTCGCTCTCTCTTCCTGTAATCGCGGCTATGGAGGCTGGCTTTGGGTAAGGCAGGAGAATTTACTCATGTGATCTTATTTCTGTTAGATAATTAGATTTTTATTCCTTCTACTTGAAGTGATTATTGATAAACTTTATCAAATTAATACTTGGAGTTAATGGAAATTCATTTAAATCTTATTTATTAAATTAATATATATATATTTATATATAAATTTATAATTAAATTAAAAATTAAAAATTAAATTCTGGAATGTTGGTCATCAGTTTTTATAACTTACTAGTTTCTACTTTTGTGAATCTTAGCACAGACTATTTCTTGACCTTGCAATGATTTCATAGCCTCTCTCTGTCAGTGTGTCCTTTCCCTCCTTCAGGAAGCCTTCCATGCTTGCTCTTCTCTGATATTTTAAAATCCTCTCAGTTGGCATTGCATTTATTTTTATATGATGTTTCTTAAATGTGATTTTACACATTTTTGTTAATAGGAACATAGGATGACGTTACGAGTTGGAAGAGCCTTAGGGGCTCTCATTTTACAAGTAAGGACAGGCATAGAGAGATTAAATGTCTTACCCAGGGTCACCCCGCTAATTAGTGCCTGAAACAGGAGTTAAATGTAGGACTTTCTGACATCAAGTCCTGTGCTCTATCCACTGAAGAATGGGCCTGAATGTTCAATTACTTTTGCATTGCCCTTACCTCACTTCCTTATAAGCACAGTTCTCTGCGTTCAGGAGTATTTAGTGCATGTTGGCAATTTTCTCAAAGACCTTTTTTTTAGGAAAACAATAAAAATAATAAGTGATTTCTGTTATTTCCTGGTGAGGCCGAAAGAGTGTCATAACAACCTGTAAACTCTGGATTTATTTCTACTCAGTATTCTGTGCTGCTGTGGCTTTATGAATTTTAAACAAAAAGCATGGTTTAGTCCAGGAATCTATCTTTTAAATGGCTCCATAACAAAGTCTAACGTGAACAGAGGCTTTGGGGCTCTCGGAGCAGACAGATGGTTCTGGTCCTCTTAATCTTTTTCCTACCCTCGCACCAACTTAAAGGACCTGAGGCAAGCGATAGACTGAGTTTCTACAGCGGAAAATGAAGGCAGGCCAGATGCTTGGGGAAACGTGTAACGCCATGAAGGAATTAATTTTGCTCACTTTTCATCCTAGCATGAGTGGTTTTCTCTCTGTCCATGTCTTTGTCTTGGCTGGTCCATTTGCCCCAACCTAGACTCATGCTGGCAGGGCTGGGGCAAGGGACTGTTCCCAAAGGGGGACTGGTCGTGGGAAGCCACATGGTTACAGCTCTCAGGATCTCAAGCTAGATGTCACGAAGAGAAATATATGTTCACACTCATATCAATAATCCTGAATTCCCACTGGTGCACTCCCATTTATACAACTCAATCACAACGACACCATTAATATACATGAAATATTTACTAATGAGAAATCCTAACGAATTATTTACTCAAGAAAAGCCAATAGCAAGAATAACCAACCATGGACGCCCACTAATAAATATGGTTAGAATCTTTTACCAGTGTATAGAATGTCTTTGGGGGAAAGGCAGGGAAAGTGGGCACGCACTCAAAGAAACCTGAGATGCACATGTAGGGAAAGCCATGGGCCTAAGAATAGTTCATGACAGAGCTTATGACAAAGAATGCTTACCTACCTCCAGAGAAAGAACTGTTGGAATGCAAATCAAATAGGCTATTTATCATTATAGCTTATGTAGGTTTTAATTTGGGGGCTTCGGATTTCTATGAGTATTCTCTTACAACAATGATCAATATGGAAGTGTTTTGCATGCTGACACATGTATAAACCAAATCAAATAGTTGATGATGACCAACTTCATCAAAAACTGTTTGGGAACGATGAGACTTTTAATATAGCAACTATTTTTGTCATGCCTGAAAGAGATAGGAATTTACTATCTCCAGGAGTGGGGAGGATAGGGAAGGAGGGAGGGAGGGAGACAAATTGGATATATTTATTCTGGAAAATGTATGCAGTAAATTATTACATTTAATTGGGAAAATAAGATTAAAAAAAGATCACTCATATCTATAGACAATAGCCTGTGATGTTCTTGGTCTCTTGGGGTAATGGTTTACACCATGAGTCATCTATTGAGTAGCATCATTCTTCTTCATGGCCTCTCTATTCTTCTTCTAGTTTGGTCAACTTCTCTGCTACTCTAAGGTCATGGTGGCAAGGCAGTGATAAACTCATTTAATTAAAGAGCAGCATTTCATTCTTTTAGAGACAACAGCTCCCGTTAGTCTAGAATTTGCAGAACAATGTAGGTTGGCTCTCTGGGATTTGAAGGGTTTTCTCTTTCCATGACAGAGGGTTCTCCTTTCTCAAGCTTTAGAGGGTACTAGAGAATAAAGACATAGCAACTGACTCTTCAAACCCTAGAAGATTCCACTTTCCTCCAATCAGCTCCCAACAACAAAGCCCATCACCACGACTACCCCAATCCCTCAGCTCAGCAGGAAAATAGTATAGGTTTTAAGTTCTTCTCTCAGCATTTACTTCAGTTATCTTCTCTTCTACCTTGGTCTCTAGTCCATGTATTCTGCCTTCTATGCTTCTTTCTGCTGTCTTCTCATTTCCGCTCATTACCACTTCTCAAACAATGTCGATGCTATCTTCTGCTTCAAAGCAGTGTCTCTTGATACTAGGTGGCTCATCTCTACCTTACAATAAGAAACCCCAAATTCCCATTTTTTCAGGTATGACAAAAAGTTATTATATTAAAAGTTCTATAGTCCCCAAAGTTCTTTGATGAAGTTTGCCAGCAATACACTCAAAATAGGCAGATTTGCCACCAGCAAATAATGCACTGAAGCCAAGTTTATGATTTTGCCTTTAAACATTTTTCAAACAGGTCCTCTCAGTATATTTATCTGAGAATTGTTTTTTCTCCCAAAACTTAGAATTGTCTTGAACTATTTCCCTCTGTGTTTCTTAAGCAAATTTTTTGTCTTGTTTTTGCCTTAATCAGCAAATAAAATGTCGGCATAAGAAAGATATAGTACTTTACAGGAGAATGAATGAAAAAGTATTTGTTAGCCATTTGAACTAGTTAAGCTCCAAGGAAATAAATATGATCAATGCAAGATATTTTATCTTCAAGGAGCTTACATTCTAAAAAAGGAAGATAATTATATACACATATAATTATATATTATATATTTATGTATACTATATATATGTATTACATATATAAATAAAAATTATATATATATATATATGAGAGTGATGGCCAGGGAAGAGTATTTTGGACCAGGAAGTCAGAAAGAAAGAATAGACATTAATGTGATATGGTAACTGAATGACATGCCTTTTCATGGAAAGATCAAATACTAAGGTTGATTTGATTACTGTTCTCTGTACAATAATTGGAAAGGGGAGGGACAATAAGGTACAAATATGGCACCTTGGCATAGAAATAGCTGAGAAATGGTTTGGTGAACCCAAGACCTGGCATGATAAGGTTTTTATCTTATCAAGGTACAAGATCATAGTCAGAGGACAACTTCCAGACCAAGGCTAAGGCAGGAGCCTAAGCCACGTGGCATGGAATGGCTCAGAAATGGTTTAGTAAGCTGGAACCTGGGTAAGGTAAGGCCAAATGGTCAGCAATCAGAGCCCAAGGTCATTGTGATAGGAACTCTTAGTTATATACCAGGACTGGCCCCATTTGATTAGAGAGAATCATGGAAAGGTTCCCTTGCTCAAAAAAAAAATCTCACTACCAGAAATGTCCAGATTAGCCATTCTCTTTGTTGGAATAAGTTCCTGAGACCCGAGGCAAAATATCGGTGTTATTTGTAAAGATGTTATACAGTTGGGTCTTTTGGGCATGCTTCCTAGATGCCAAGCGTTTCTTCCTAGGCTGGGTGCTTATAATTCATGTGTCTACCACTAAGTGGAATCTGTACCTATTAGGGCACCATAGGCCCAGTTAGACTTTCGATGCAAATACTGAGAAATTAGTACTTGATATACTCATTATCGATTTGTTACAGACATCAGTACTTGTTTAAAATAATACTGTGGCCTAAAACTGTATAAGAGAAAGAAGAGAAAAGGAAAGGACAGAAAGAAGGAAGAAAAATAGTTAACAGTAACTGAACTGTATTGGGAAAGCCTGGAAGGGGGATAAATAGTAAAAGAATGTTCTTTGCTTTTATGTGTTTGTTGTTATTTGTTTGATTCTCTCAAATAGTTAGGGCAAATATTGTACCTCTTGTTTATATGCTTATTTGAGTTTTGTTAACGGTTAAGTTTATAAAATGATAACATGAGTTACTTAACCATTTCTAAAATATTCAATTTGATCAGTGGATCTAATCAGTGTGGATGTGCCCTCGAACCCATCCATGCCTTTTGGCCCTTTATGAATCCCATCTGTGACCTCCTATAAATTCTTCATGGGAACCACCTAATAGATCCCAGTGGGGCAGATATACAGTCCATCATTTGTGTCTTGCTTTTGTCATATGATCACCTCCTCTTCTTTTATAATCTATGTATTTCTTTGTTAATATATTTTATTCAAGTTCTTCATAAGCCCTTATTTGCTATGCATTTCATTCTCCTCGGACTCTTCCTGTATTCTCCATTCAGCTTTGGAATGAAACTCATTTTTAATTCTTTGGAGACTGCAGTGTTTTGTGACTCACAACCATACAACATGAATAGAATAGTAATATTTAAAAGATGAGTCTTTTATGGGAGAAATTTGGGGTCACTGAAGAAACTTTGCAATTTCCCTAAGGCATTCTAGCCTAAACTCCTTCTCCTGTTCATTTTTCAGTCGGTTTGTTGCAGCTGTATCCATAAATCTAACTGTATATCATAATCTGGAAGATAATCAACCCTCCATTGGGGTTTTCCCATGTAGATAGCTAGGTCACTTTTTTGAATAAGGGAGGGAAGAGAGAAACAAGGTAACAATCATTGATTAAAGACCTACTATGTGCCAGTCACTGTGTTAAGAGCTCTACAGATATCTTATTTGATCCTCATAAGAACTCTGAGGTAGGTGCTATTATAATCTCCATTTTATAGTTGAGGAAACTGAGGCAGACAGATTAAGTGATTTGCTACCACGTCTAAGACTGGTTGTGAACTCGGATCTTCCTGCGTGGTTGTGGATCTCATCCAGGATCGTCCACAAACAGGAGCATACATAAGACTTCTCAACTTGGGCTACATGCTGGATCGCCTTCATGACACTGGGGAATGCCTTGGCTAAAGTGAATTCTCCCGATATACGTGCTCAGAGCATTGTCAGACAAGGTTAGTTCTGTCGTATTCTTTCAAGGAATCTTGAATAAATCTGATAGCTGCAAGACAAGATGCAGCCTTGTTGAAAGACAGCCTTCAAGGCAGCATTTTGCTTAACCCAATCAAGCTTTCTTTTTCATCCGCAAATAGCAATGATGAAAAAAAATCCCAGCTGCCTGCCTTCTTCCAGCTTTTAAGAAAGTCTTCCACTTTTATTCATTCATTCATTTAAGAAAGTATACATGATGGTCATGCACCTGGCATTGACTGTGTGACTCTTCTCACAGTCAAGCCTATTTACCCTCAGGTGTCCTTCTTAATTAGCACTTACAGTCTAGGATTAGATGAGATCATATTTGTAAAGCACTTAGCACAGTGCCCAGAACATTGATAAACATTTGATAAAGAGTTGGGGAAGCTAGATGGTACAGTGAACAAAGCACGGGGCCTAAATTCAGAAAGTTCTGGGTTCAGATCCATCTGAGACACTTCTTAGGAGTGACTCTGGACAAGTCACTAAACCTTGCTGGCCTCAGTTTCCTCATTTGTAAAATGAGTTGGCGAAGGAAATGACAAACAGCTCTAGTATCTTTACTAAGAAAACTCCAAATAGGGTCATGGACAGTCAGACATGACTGGAAGGCAAAAAATAAATGCTTATTCCCCCCCTCCTTCAATGTTTTTAATTAATGATATAACAATTCTATCCTTTAAAAATTCTCATTTTTCTAGCAAATCTCCCAGCAATTCTTTCCTTAAACTTGGGTTCCAAAGAGAGCTTTGCCCTTTTCTTCTGAAAACCTTTTTTAAAATAACAAAACTGTTCAAAACTAATCACAGAGTATTTAAGCCATTATCAACCTACTGGACCTATTATTTATTAATCAGTATGTCCGAATAGCTAAAAATGTAGAACAGTTAAATTTTGATATAGAAGAAAAGGGTGATCAAGATACTGACGGTCAGGCAACACCCAGAGGATGACCTGGGAGGGGCATCTCAATCTGGGACTGAATTGGCTGAGATGGTTTGAATTGTCTGAAGGAACCTGATTGCTGGTGAGGTGTGTCCTTGAAAAACAGAAGAATGTAGGGGCAGTTAGGTGTCTCAGTGGGTAAAGAGCCAGCGCAGGAGTTGGGAGGTCCTGGGTTCAAATCTGCTCTCAGATACTTCCCAGCCATGAGAGTCTGGGCAAGTCACTTAATCCCCAATGCCTAGTCCCTACTGCTCTTCTGCCTTCGAATCAATACACAGTATATAATACTACAGAACTATTGATTCACTTTGAAGTATGCCCCATCTAAGGAAAGGCTGACACATGTTCAGCCCTGAGCGGTGACTGGTGTGGGAGCCTGAATTAACCATCCTCCTACCTGGGCTTAAAAACAACAGCAGCAACAGAAGAGCTGTAACATTTCAGAGGCAGGACATGGTTTAAATATCGTCTCATCCCGCCTCTTCGTTTTCTAGACGAGGAAACGGACAACAAGAGAATTGACGTGCCCAACTCAAGACGGCCATGATTTGATAACAAGGGTAGAACCTGGAATGGCAAATTCCAATGTCCTTTCCCATAGAGCAAATTGCCCTCCATATGTACAAATCATAGACAAATGAGCGAAATGTGGAAAATTGATCTATCAGATCTACAAATAGGAGGACAATTCAAGATTAAAAAAAGAGGGGGCAGATGGGTGGCTCAGTGGATTGAGAGCCAGGCCTAGAAACAGGAGGTCCTGGGTCCAAATCTGACCTCAGACACTTCCTAGTTGTGTGACCCTGGGCAAGTCACTTAACTCCCATTGCCTAGCCTGTACAGCTCTTCTGCCTTGGAACCAATGTAGAGTATTGATTCTAAAATGGAAGGAAAGGATTTTTAAAAAAAAGAAGAAGAATGTGTCGATAGCAAGCTAGAGGGAAACAAAATGACAGCCTGTACCAATCGATAACTCACATTTATAAAGGGAGTTACAGTTTACAAGCATTTGGCTACTCTGTAGGACCAGCCCTACTCGAAGAAAGAAGACTTGAATCCCGCTGGTAAGAGTAGCAGGGATAGACAGCATGATGGATGGAGCTTGATGTAGTGAACAGAGAAACAGAGCCAGCCTCAGGCTCAGAGAGAGATTCAGTTCTGTCTTCTGACTCAAACTCGCTAGGTGATCCAAAATAAGTGACTTATCCTTTCTGTTTCCCTATTATCTAAAATGATAAAATGCAAAATTTCTTAAACTAATGACATCATAAGTCCAGACCATCACCACTGCTACCAAAAAAAAAAACAAAAAACAACACCAAAAAAGGCTAAGAAAATCCAAAAAACATCTTGACAGACTTAGCTGTCAGGCTAAAGCAACATAATACAGTGAAAAGCATTCACTCTAGAACAAGAAGACCTGAGTTCAAATCCTACCTCTGACACTTAGTAACTGTGTGCCTTGAGATAAGTCATTTATCCCTTCTAGGCTTCATCTATAAAAAAGAAATTGTTAAATGGATGGCTTCTAAGGTTCTTTTCAGCTCTAGAGCTATGTTTCTATGATCACAAAATGAAATTTAATAAGAATAAATGTAGAATTCTATACTTGGGTTCAAATAATCAATGTCACAAGTACAGGAAAGGGAGTTGAGACTGAACAGTAGTCAGGATGACAGAGCTACAGAGGTTCTAATGGAATGTGAGCTCAATATACAAGCTAATGGTATGAGTTATACACTAATGCAAATAAACTGTTGCATGAATGGAAGCATCTAGCACCTAGAAGGAGGAAGGTGACAGTTTTTTTGTACTCAATCCTATCAACCCACATATTGAGTATTATATTCAGTTCTAAGCTCTAGGTTTTCAGAAGGGAAGAGACTAAAGACCATACAATTCAGTGATAAAGTGAAGGCGCTATGGATGTTTAGTCTGGAAAAGAGAAGTCTTAGTCTTGTGGTAGAAACATGAAAAGCATTGGACCTGATAGTCTCCAAAGCCACTTTTGAACCTGAAATTCTGGGATTCTGGGCATAGAAAGAGAGCCAAAAGTTTCATGGCTTTGATATGGACATATGAAAAAACTAGAAAATTTTGGAACAGAATGCTCTAGTTAGGCATCAAGTCAACAAAGTGACAAGCATTTATGAAGCACCTACCTACCTACAATGTGGCAGGCACTGTGCTAAGTGCTGGAAGTACAATTATAAGCAAAAAGAAAGATGGTTCCCGACCTGAAAAAGCTTAAATTCTACAGGAAGGAAGAAAACATAAAAGGGAGCTGAATGGAGTGGAAGGAGAATGTACCCTTGAAGGACCGTGATGTCAAAGTCAAGAAAATGTAGAGTGGCTTGTCTGGACTCTTCCTCAAAACATTGAGTCTAGAAGAAATGACCAATGGCAGAAAGAGACAAAGGGACAAAGGATAAGGTAGATGAAGCATGGTAGGAAATTTTAAAGAATGAAATCTTGGAGATCTTTCTGAATTCATCAAATAAAATTGGGGAGGAGATAGGAAGGGAAATTCACGAGATTCAAATATGTCTTAAACATTAATTATGACCAAAACTCAGACATTATTGGCATCTAAAATCCAGGCTTCCTTTTGTTTCCCAAAACAAAACTTGGAAATGAACAGCACCTTAAACTCCTCTTCTCCACCACGATGATGCTCCTGACATCCTTCCAAGTACTGCTTTGTTGCTAGCAACAACAACAAAAAAGTTAGTGTATTAAAGGAAGCAGAGTTTCTGTTTACAAAGGCTGACAAGATGATAATTATCTGTAATTATTGGGAACAAGAGCAAATCTTTGTTAAACATGTCACTTAGAGGCTTTGCCTACCCTTCCCCACTGGCATGGAAGCTTTCCCATTTTTTCCTTGTCCTTGTCCCCATGTGATGGGGCCCCTATGGGTGGGCTTCGGGCCTATGATGATCAGCTGAAGGGGCAGATTCAGGGCAGACACCCTGGATTATAAATTCACCCAAGAAAGTCAGAGCCAAAGGGATATCAAAGCCCAGAGAGGTTAAAAACTACCGTCCAGAGGCTGTCAGCAACTATTTAAAAAATCCATTAAAAGCAGCTAAAAATCCAGCATATGGGGAAATCCTACAAACCACTGCTACTCAGGGAATGAACGCATTTTAATTCTTGTCTCCTGGCTCACAAACAAGGAAAATAGGTCCAAGTGAATCCAGGCATAAAGCAAGATAACCACAGGGTGTGTCACCCAGATGTACTGATTTCCAATTTTTTGAACATGCTCTGCCTCAATTCAAGAAAGAAAAAGATAAACTAAATGCTAAGACATTTGTTAATAGAAACAAATGTGCTAGGGCTTCCATGTCGATTAGGAATTCTTAATTTGAGATCCATGAACTTACTTCTATTTTTTAAACCCTTACCTTCGGTCTTAGAATCAGTACTGTGTAGAAGAGTAGTAAGAGCTAGACAATGGGGGTTAAGTGACTTGCCCAGGGTCACACAACTAGGAAGTGTCTGAGGCTAGATTTGAACGCAGGACCTCCTGTCTCCAGACCTGGCTCCCAATCCACTGAATTACCCAGCCGCTCCCCATGAACTTATTTTTAAAAATATTTTTATATCTATACTTCAATGTGGTATTCAATTGGTTTCTTTTGTAATTCTATATATTTTATTTTATTCATTTAAAAGAATGATTCTAAGAAGGGGTCACTAGACTACACCAATATGCTCAGAGGGTCCATGACCCCCCCCAAATTAAGAATCCCTGGTTTAGCTTCATGAATGCATATATAATATAAGTGCATATATGTATATGTGGGTGTGAATAGGGAGGCATTGTGTATATGTGTGCATGTTACATATGTGTTTGGGCACATGCATATATACACACATACTTTTATAGGTGTGCATAGATAATAATTATAACAGCTAACATTTACACAGCACTTACTGGGTAGCAAGGCACTGTGCTAAGCACTTTGCAATTACTATCTCATTGGATCCTCACAACAACCTTGGGTGGTACGTGCTATTACTATCCCCATTTTACAGAGGAGACTGAGGGAAACAGAGGTTAAATGACTTGCCCAGGAACACACAGCTGGTATGTGTCTGAGGCCACATTTGAACTCAGGTCTTCTTGATTCTAGGGCCAGTGCTCTATCCATTGCGTCCTAGCTGCCCAACAAGTTAATACGGACATGTTTGCATGTAACAACTCAGACTTCCCTTGTAGGATTTTGAATAATGTAAATTACACATATATGTGTATACCTGCCCATTGTGAACCTTAAAAATTCCCAGACCCTACTTCATAAGGTTGGGTTAAGACCATTCCCCATTGGGACCATTCCCCATTTGGGCAGTGAAGGTACTTGGATCAGGAATGTGGGAACTCTATTTCACCATACTTAAGCATGCCTTAGGGGAAGATAAAGTTGTAAACTCTGCTGAACAATGAAAAGTACTTAAACCCCTACTTATAGTAAGACAAAAAGTTCTTTAAGCCATGCCTATTTTAGATCTAATACAAAGGGGTGCTAAGTACCTATAAAGGTCAGGCAACTTGTGCACTTACAAGGAGCAAAGAGGTGGAAACTTACTCAGAGATTCTAGTCTACTCAGGTGTGAATTACTCAAAAGATTAGTCTACTCAGGTGTGAACTAAGAATGGGCTGTCCTTTGAAAAACATCTACTATGATTGGTAGATGTGAGAACTTAGGGGAGGAGACATAGGAGAAAATTCCCTTTAAATAGGAGCTCAGATTCATTTTCTGATTCATTCAGATTCAGGCATTGAGCTGGTGAAGGCAGCTGAGATGATGCTGGCCTGGTGTCACTAGAATCCTTGCTTGGACAGATCTTGTGGTGAGTGATTAAGGACTGACTGATCTTTCTTTTAGGGCTTAGGCCTGGGTTGGCCAGGGCTGCCCTGGACCGGCCTATCCTTTTCTCATTATTTCTTTTTTCTTTCTTTCTCCCTTTCTTTAATTCCTCATTGTATTAATTAATTAAAATCTCTATAAAACCCAGTTGACTTGGGTATATTGAATAATTGGGAATATTTCCCTGGCGACCACTTTATTTTTAATATAAAAAACATATCTTTGTGGTCACAATTTACTCATCCACTCTTATATCTACTATAATTTAATTCTTCCTCTCTTTTAATCACTACAGTATATGTCTTCAACTATTTTAACTCTACAATATACAAGTACACTGTACATAAAACTAGAGAGAGGGACTCCACAAGTGCATGCATGACTGTGGACTTTATTGTACATGCATGTATGTATATGCATCTGGGGGTCAGCTGGGGGGCACAGTGGATACAGCACCAGTTCCAATCTGGCCTCAGACCTGAGCAAGCACTTCACTCTGTTTACCTCAGTTTCCTTGTCTGTAAAAGAGCTGGAGGAGGAAGGCAAATCCCTTCAGTATCTTGCCAAGAAAACCCCCAAATGTATTCATAAAGAATCCGATGCAAGTGAAACAATGAAACAACAAAAATCTGCCTGTGAGTGTTGGTATGTGTGCTCCTTGAAGGCAGGGATGGTTTTGGTTGGTGGTCTATTTTTGTTCCTCTTGGTATCCCCAGGGCTCAGCACGGTACCTGGCAAAAAGTCCGCATTTAGTGTTTGTTTATTTTTCTTGAATGCCTGTTGTGTGGCTTATGAACGTAAAAGGCAGGCAAGTGTACGTGTATAAGCATACAGCGTGCAGAGAGGTGAATGCATATATAGATGTGTCCATGTCTCCCAAAGACATATGAATAAATTCTTCAGAAGTGGGTAAAATTCTGAAATGAGTTTTCTTACTGAAAGCAAAAAGGCAACTATTTGAGGGAAAACACCCAAGACATGAACTTGTATTTGGAGGCTACAATCCTGGCCAGTGGTGATGCCCAGTGGGACTGGGACTGAGGATGGTGGTCAGCAAATTACCCATCTGCCTGCAACATGACACAGTAGTTAGATGGGGCAATGAGTTTATGTCCGGAAGCATGGAACAGGGAGGACGGTTGTGAGTCCTCTCTCTAGGAGTCTGAGGAAGGCTGCCCTTGGAACAGTTCATTTGTTACCCGGGAAAGATTTTAACAGGCTGGAATGATTTCAAAGAGTGACAAGAATGATTAAAGACTGTATGAATAGATTGGTTTAAAAGATGTTTATCTCAGAGACCCAAATATTTTCCTAGGAATAATTCAGTTCACTTTAGAACATTGCTGCTTTTTAATAAGTGGTTTAAAGGGTGCTAGACTGAGAGTCGGAGAACCTGAGTTCAAAGGATCATTGTGTCATATAATGCCTAGGTGACCTCCAACAATTCACTTAACCACTCTGCCTCAGTTTCCTCACCTATAAAATAACAGAGTTGGACTGAATTAATTCTAAGGTCTGTTTTATCTTGTGAACTATTGACTAAGAATGTATAGAGTGAGAAGCAAGGAAGATCAAGGAGGAGGGATCATATCTTTGCTGGAATTAGATGAGACTACACAACTAAGGCAAGGCAGCTGGGTGGCACAGTGGTCTGTGAAAATAAATTTGTGAGCCACATAAAATAAAATATTTCGATGGAAAAACCATTCCAATATAGGTTCAAAACGGTTTAAAACTGTTTAACTTGCCAATTAGGTTCAACATGTTCGGATACTTTCAGATACTTTTGATAGAGGTAATCAAAAGTATCCTCAGTGATGAAGTGAAGCTCAAATGTGAACTTCCCTTCAGGGCCAGGCGCAAGGATGCTAAAGAGACTCTTATTATAAACATAAGATACTTATTGAAATATATAAGGATAAATAAAGGATTTCTAATTCTAAGGGATTCTAAATCCACCCAAATAAACTCCCAGGTTACTCAATAAACTGCTTCTCCTGTGTTTTACAGGCTACACTAATCCTCCCTGATCCAACTAACCCAAATTTATACTACCTAAATAAAAACTACTGCTAATATCCTTATAAATCTTAACTTCACCTTCAAATTACAAAATAGCAAAGACTAGCTGGCTGAGTCTCAGCAAGAATTAAGTCAGGACTCTCAGCCTTAACAGACTCAGAGTCCCAACCAAAGACCAGCTTTTTCTTTGGTCTTCTCAGATATAAACCAATCAATAAAACCCACAATAGATAGTCACTAGTGTTTCCCAAGTTGAGAAAGGAAAACACTGAGCTCCTTCAGATCTTTCCCTCAGACAGAGAGAGAGAGTCAAAGATGTTACCTCCTCCATCCCTGAGAGAGAGTCTGAGACTGAGCAACTCCCAAGTGCCAGAGAGTATTTGACATAGAAAAATGGTTATAACTGTCACATCTGAAATCAACACACTCAGCTCTGCTTCAAACTCCAGTTTTCTCAAGCAGCCACTCTACTTCTTATCTCTAAACTAATAAAACAATACTTATTTTCTAATATCATACTTATTGGATAGAGTGCCCAGTCTGGAGCCAGAAAGACTCTCTTCCTGAGTTCAAATCTGGCCTCAGATACTTACTAGCTGTGGGACCTTGGGCAAGTCATTTAACCTTGCATGCCTTAGTTTCCTCATCTATAAAATGAGCTGGAGATTGGAAAACTACTCCAGTGTCTTTGCCAAGAAAACCTCAACTGAGGTAATGAAGAGTTGGACATGATTAATTCAACAACAATCCAAGAAAGATAAATGAAAATTTTTACCTCCCTGGGTAAGGATCACAAGTTGTTTAGTGAATAAACATAATGTTGGTGAATATCTGGGCCCAGCTGTGGATCATTATAATTACCCTCAATGGGTCCCCAGCTGGGCTGATACTGTGGTTCATAGTCTACTTCCCTGTGCCTCAGGTAGCCAGCATCAGGAAGGATGGACCTAAGGGATGAAGGCAGGATATAAATTAAGCCATAGATTTATCTTGGAACTAAAAGACACCTCGGGGCCCACCAAGTCCAACCTCTTCATTTCATAGAGAAGGATGAAAAGATGATAATCATAAGATTTAAAGCCGGAGAGACAATTAAAAGTCATCTGATATATCATTCATTTTGCAAATGAAGAAACTGAGGCCCAGACAGGATAAATAACTCAGCTAAAATTACAAAGGGAATCTTCTTCACTTCTAATCCCCTGCTCTTACCAATAGATCATACTTATGTAAGATGATATGCCCTATCAAAATTATCTGGTACTAGCTAAGAAATAGAAAGGTAGATCAGTGGAACAGAACAGACATACAACAAACAGTGGTAAAGGGTTATGGTAAGCTTGTATTTGACAAAAACATAGATCCAGCTTTTGAGGATAAGAAATTATTATTTGGTAAAATTACTGGGGCAACTGGAAAGGAGATTGGTAGAAACTAGACAACAACCAACATCTTACACCATTCACTAAGACAAGATCAAAATGGATACAAGATCTAGAAATAAAAGGACATATTATAAGTAAATTAGAATAGGGGCAGCTGGGTGGCTCAGTGGATTGAGAGCCAGGTCCAGAGATGGGGCATTCTGGGTTCAAATCTGACCTCAGACTCTTCCCAGCTGTGTGACCCTGGGCAAATCACTTGACCCCCATTGCCTTGCCCTTACCACTCTTTTGCCTTAGAACCAATACACGGTATTGGTTCCAAGATGGAAAGTAAGGGTTTAAAAAAATCAAATATTAACTAGCTGTGTGATCCTGGGCAAGTCACTTGACCCCCATTGCCTAGCCCTTACCACTGTTCTGCCTTGGAACCAATACATAGTATTGATTCTAAGGTGGAAGGGGTAAGGGTTTTTAAAAAAGTAAATTAGAAGAACAGGGAATATATTACCTTTCAGACATATATAGGAGAGGAATTTATGAGTCGAAAGAAATGGAGAGCATTATGAAATATAAAATGGATAATTTTGAGTACATTAAATTGGAAAGATTTTGAATCGGTAAAACAAATGTTGCCACGATTAAAAGGAAAGCAGAAAATTGGAGGGGGAAAATTTATAGATAGCTTCCTTGATACAAGTCTCATATCTAAAATATAGAGAGAATTTTGTCAAATTTGTAAGAATAAAAGTCATCCCCTAATTGACAAATGGGCAAAAGATACAAACAGATAATTCTCAGTCAAAGAAATCAAAGCCATATATATATATATATATATATGTATATATATATATGTGTGTGTGTGTGTACATGAAAAAATGTTCTAAATCACTGCTAATTAGAGAAATGCAAAACAAAACTATTCTGACATATCATCTCACACCCATCAGATTTATTAAAATGACAAAAGGGGAAAATGACAAATGTTCGAATTCTTTGTGACCTCATTTGGGATATTTTGGGCAAAGATGCTGGAGTGGTTTTTCATTTCCTTCTCCAGCTCATTTTACAGATGAAAGAACTAAAGGAAACAGAGTTAAATGACTTGCCCAGGGTCACAAAGTAAGTTCTGTCTCTCTATCCACTGTCATATAGGTGCACATAATAACTAAGATAGGATTTATTCTAAAGCACAATGACTATTGTTTTTAAAAAATTCAAAACATCAAAAGTGATTTTCAGGGGGCAGCTGGATAGCTCAGTGGATTGAGAGCCAGGCCTAGAGACGGGAGATCCTAGGTTCAAATCCGGCCTCAGCCACTTCCTAGCTGTGTGACCCTGGGCAAGTCACTTGACCCCCATTGCCTAGCCCTTACCACTCTTCTGCCTTGGAGCCAATACACAGTATTGACTCCAAGATGGAAGGTGAGGATTTTATTTTAAAAAAAAAAAGTGATTTTCAAGGGCAGCTAGGCTGTTAAGTAGGAAGGAGAGTCAGACCTGGAGAGGGGAAGTACTGAATTCTAATTTGGCCTCAGACACTTGCTGGCTGTGTGATCCTGGGCAAGTCTTAACCCCAGTTGCCTAGCCCTTACCACTATTCTACCTTATAACCTTATACTTAGTATTCATTCTAAGGCAGAAGGCAAAGGTTTTTTTGTTTGTTTGTTTTTTAAACCCTACCTTCTGCCTTAGAATGAATACCATGTATTGGTTCTAAGGCAGAAGAGTGGTAAGGGTTAGGCAGAGGGGGTTAAGTGACTCACCCAGGGTCACATAGAAGGAAAAGATTTTTTTTAAAGTGGATTTCAATGAGAAATACCATGTTCAGGTATAATACGTATTACTTGGCATCCTAAATTAAGCCCAAATTTTATTTAGAAAAAAGATTCTGCAGTGTTTGCTATACTCTCTCTTTTATGAAATTGGCATAGCTAATGTAATTATAATTATCAAGCACAAGCTCCAAGAAGGGTCTAGAAAATAAACCTCTCTTCCTTCTTTGCAGAGATGGGGGTCGAGAGCCATGGAATATTGCACACATTGATTGGCCTGATTTGATCGTTGGTTTTGGTGACTTTTTCCCCATTTTTTTTTAAAGGAATGACTCACTGGGTATGAGTGGAGACAGACATTTTCAGAAATAAAGGTGAAAACCAAAAGAACCAATAAAAATAAGATAAAAAGGAGCAAGTTATGAGCATTAGGGCCCTAACTAAGCCTGCTTATTTCTCTGTTTTCCCATAAAATGACAAACTGGGAAGTGAAGCTGACCAAGAAGCTGGCCCCTTTGCTCTCCGTCAAGGCTGATTACTGCCTCTCTTCTTCTTTCATCCTTCTTTCCTCAGGTCTGCAGCTTGGAACTGAAACAGCAGCGTTAGAGCCTAGCCAAACCACAGATGAAAACTGTTTGAGGCTGCCTCACTACACTGGAGCATGGAAGTCTTCAGGCTGAGCTGGCCTCCACTGCCTCTGGGTATTCATCAATAAGTCTGACTATAAAGCCCAGAGACCAGTAGTCTAGCCTCCCAAGTGCTGGTTGCAGTCTATGTAGAGCATTTCCTAGATTTTTCAAATTCCTCTATATAATATTCCACATGAGGAACTTGGATCCTGATAATGCTGCCTAAAGGATATTTGAAATGGGGGGTGGGGTTGCTAAGTAGAGATGCTAAGGGCCACCCATCTGGCACCTGTGGCCATTTGCTTAGGCTGTTCCCTTAAACCCTGCCAGTCCACCCACAAATCCCGTTTGACTTCAGTCAACAGGACTTTGAAATTTAAGAGTCTAGGCAGTCATGTGGAAACAAAGGTCACATGAAATAATCCAACAATCTCACTAGAAACTTGCAAAGACCACAGTCCCCAGCCACTGTCACCAGAATAACAACTCACTCATCAGCTTCTCCTTTGAAGCCCCAACTCAACATTCAAACTCCCAACACCTGGCCCCAAAGTCAACTCTGAGAGCAGGAATTATTTTCCTTTGGCTTTGTATCCCTGCTGCCTAGCACACGGTAGTTCAATGTTCTTAATCTAGGGTCCTTGATTTTGTTTTGGTTTGTTTTGAATTTGATAACTGTATTTCAATAAGCAAGCATTGGTTTCCTTTGTAATCCCAATTTCTTTTATTTTCTGTATTTAAAAACATAGTTTCAAGGATTTAATAGACTTCACTAGACTACCAGAGATGTCTATGACCCAAAAGAGATTAAGAACCTCAGCAGTAGGTTGTTTGGGGTTTATTTTAGACCTTTATCATCTGTCTTAGAATCTATACTAAGTATTGGCTCTAATGCAAAAGAGCAGTAAGGGCTAAGCAATGAAGATTAAGTAACTTGCCTATGGTCACACAGCTAGGCAGTGTCTGAGGTCACATTTGAACCCAGGACCTCCCATCTCTAGACCTGGTCTTCTATCCACTGAGTCACCTAGTTTCCCCCTTCCAGTAGGTTTTTAATAAATGCTTGCAAATTAATTCATTTGGCTGGTAGACTGTGTTAGTTTGTCAGTCTGCTATCCCTTTAGCCTGAAATTTTCTTCTAATTTAGCAGTTGCTCAGAAATTACTTCATTAGTACCAAATATTCATTTTGTTGTTCTGGTTGTGAAGCCATTTTAGAGTTTTCTTGACAAAGATATTGGAGTCGCTTGCCATTTCCTTCTCCAGCTCATTTCTCAGATAAGCAAACAGAGTTGTGATTTGCCCAGGGTCACACAGCTAATAACTGTTAAGAGACTGGATTCTCTCTCTCTCTCTCTCTCTCTCTCTCTCTCTCTCTCTCTATATATATATATATATATATATATATATATATATATATATAAAATGTATATGCATATATATCCATACCCAAATGTCCAAAGTACATATTTATTTATATATGTGCCTCCACACATTGATCTAGTCTACGCTCCAAGTTTGAACCTGCTCTCTTTTCACCACCACCTGTTAAAAATGCTTCTCTTCACTCCTCGTTTCAAGTGCCTCCTACATGAAAGTTCCTTTGATTCTTGTACCTAAAAATGTTCTTTCCTTCCTAGAACTCTTTCATATTTTACCACTCCTCATACTTATTTCTGGATATGTCCGATTCCCCCATAAGTTACATGAGGACTATCATTTCACATTGTTCACTCCTCTGACCACAGCAGGCATTTAATAAAAATTAGTGAATTGAATCAAAATTGCATGAAGAGGGGAGCAGTGGAAAATAAGGCAGGTAAGGCAGGTAAGTTGGACTATTATATTAGTGGGGCTATGAATAGGTTAGAACATTCGGAAAAGTAAAAGCTTGGATCCGTGGTATAGAAATCCCTAACTATTCCCAGATTTTGCTCCTGGGTATATCCTCCCTGCCTCTCACAGGGGAATATGAGAGAAAGTATGGCCTTGTGCTTTGATTTCTCCCACGAGCTTAATACCTTGCCTCCAGACACTGATTTGTGCAAAAAAGATGAAGCCAATCAGGGACAGTTGGATGATCTGTTTTGTATCACAAAAATCAATAGGAATTCAATGCTGATAAAAGATCATAGCCTCTAAAGTCACTTCTAGCCATAATTTAATTATAAATACTGTAACACAGAATCTTCACTATAAGGGGGAGTTGCCAAAATTCTTATTAATCACCTAAACTTATTGTATTTAAAAAAAATTTTTCATGGTTACATGATTCTTGTTGCCATCTCCCTCCCCTCTTGTCTCCCCACTCCCAGGGATAACAAGCAATTCCACTGGTAAACTCACTTAAAGAAAACAAAGACATGGAGTTCAATGGCTTGAGAGCCAGACCTAGAGATTAAAGGTCCTGGGTTCAAATTGGGCCCCAGATACCTCCTAGCTGTGTGACCCTAACCAAGTCACTTAACTCCCATTGCCTAGCCCTTATCACTCTTCTACCTTGCAACTCATACACAGTATCAAATATAAAACAGAAGGTAAAGGTTTAAATTTTTTTTTATTAAAAAAAAAGACAAAGGCAGAAATAAAGGCCAAATACATACCTACATATTCATAGAAGCACTTTCTATGGTAGGGGAAAAAATCTTGAAAAACTAATGTGTTCATGAAAACAATGAATATAAGGAATTCAGAGAAACTTCAGAAGATTGGTATGAACTGACATAGAGGGGGTAAGAAGAATCAGGAGAACAGGATCTACAATAATTTTAAATAATGTAAACAAAAACAATACTGATAAGAGAAAATTTAAAGCCTTATGGAGTTTTCACAAGAAAAAAGACCCAGAATGTGGCTAGGTAGGTGGGAGAGATCGGATCCTCAAATCCTCTATTCCCAAATCCTGTGCCTCCAGCAGAAAGAACCTGGAAATGAGAAAAATTGGGAAAGCCCAAATCCCAGAGCTCTTTGGTATTAACTGAGCAAACAGTGGCGACATGGAAAATCATTAGGTTCATTACTAATTTTAGTCCCTAAGTGTATTAATGTGTGTGTGTATGAAAATATTTATGGAAGCTTTGCAATGGCAAAATAATTAGAAATAACAGAAATGCAATCATTGGAGAAAATGTCTAAATAAGTCGTGATATCTGAAATGCAATGAATTGTATTATGTGCTTAAAAATGACAAATATTGGAGCTACAAAGAGAATAGTAGAATATATGAAGAAATGAAAAGAAGAAAATAGAATAATACATACTATGATTTCATTTTTTAAAATAGCCACAAAATCAAGAGAAAAAAAGTATCTAAGTAAAACAAACCCAAAGGGAACTCAAAAGCAGAGGGTGTTCAGATTAGCACACTTATATAATTCTCACTTTTTAAACAAGTTGTAAACAATGTGGATTTTGTGGTTTTGTACATAATTTTTTTTGCATATTTATTTATGTGGTTTTTGTTGTTGATGATGTTTAACTAAGAATATAATAAAAAAAATTCTTTAAGTAATTAAAAAAAAAGAAAACAATAGTTCCACAACTGAGCTTTAGGAGGTGATACCCCTAGTTAGAGAATGGGACAAGAATGGAGAGTGAGTAAGCGGAGACAATGAAGACAGAAAGGAGGAAAAACAAAACACAAGTTTCTATGAAATTTCAAGTGTTTCAAGGTCATCAATATCAACTATAGCAGGAAACTCAACAAGGTTAAGGACTGAAAAGAAAATCATTAAGGCTAGTGACTCATAGGCATAGAAAAGGTTTATCATTAAAAAGCTAGGCTAAGGCCTCCCACAACATCCCTTTTAATTTGTCAACTAGCCAACTAGGGCGGCCCTAAGAAATATTGAGAAATGGCTGGAGTATCTTTTCTATTGCCCTCAGTCTCCCTTTTCTGATAGTTTCTCCTGCTTTGTTGGTATGTTAGCAGATAAGTCAGAGAGACCCCTTAGGTTTTCTCTGTCTCTGTCTGTTCACCTGTCTATCTCTCTCATCAAAAATTATTGGGAAAGGATCTGTAGTGACTCCACCAAGGATTATTTACATCTTAATTAGGGGTTAGGCTTTTAGCCAAATGAATGAATGAATGAATGAATGAATGAATGAATGAATCTTACTGTGGATTTTAGTATCATCACAAGAAGTTTAATTAGAAATTTTTGGACGGGAGGGATTCTCTGGAAGCTCTAATTTTTTTTTATTCTTTTTTGTTTTGTTTTATTTTATTGATTAATTAAGAAAAGTTTTCTATGGTTACATGACTTATATTCTTTCCCTTCCCTCTACCCCCTCACCCCCACCCCCATAGCCCAATGTGTAATTCCACTGGGTTTTACATGAGTCATTGGTCAAGACCTATTTCCATATTCTTGATAATTGCACCAGGGTGATCATTTACAGTCTATATCCCCATTCATATCCCCTCAACTCATGTGATCAAGCAGTTGTTTTTCTTCTGTGTTTCTGTGGAAACCCTAAAATTTTGTTTAAACAATGACCTCTTTAGACCTATTGGTGCTATGTCCCATAGGTACTGTATATGGTTATTGTGTAGGGTTCTTTTTTGTTGCTAGACTGTAAGCTCCATGAGAGTAGGAACCTATTTCGTCCTTTTGTTTTTGTTGTTTCTTTTAGGGCTTTTCATTCTTTTGCATTGTATCTGGTAGATATATAGGTTGGCTAATGGAGGATGTAGCCTAAACACAAAGGTGTGCTAGCAAATGTTTAACATTTGGCTGAGAAAAATGTATGCAGAATACACTTTTAAGTTTAATCTTCATTTATTCACATTTTTCCCATCACTTTACAACAATGAAACAATTTAAACAATAAATCAAGCTCTGATTTGTAGAGTTTGCTCATTTTTGAGGCATAAATGTTCTGCCCATTTAACAGATCCAACTCTTTCCGACAGGAGCTGACTCCAACACACCAATGTGACCACAACAAAATTTAGTGCCTCTTGCTTTGATTTCTCCTTTTGAACTTAATGCTGGGACTCCAGACACTGGTCCATAAAAAAAATGAATGAAATCAATTCTGGTTGAATTTGGTGATCATGAAATTGTATCATGAAATCAACAGTAACCCATAATGCTGATAAAAGAGAAAGATAATGGCGTTGAGAAGAAGTGTGGTTAGTGCACTGAACTTGGTGTAAGGAAGACTTAATCTTAAATCCCACCTCAGATACTCATTAGCTGTGTCATTCTGGGTAAGTCGGTGCCACTCTTAAGTCTTAGGTTCCTCATCGTGTCCTCCCTCACTTCTCTCCAAAGGCTGCTAAGTGATATCTTTCCATGTTCTCATCCCCAGACCTTGGTAGCATCTTCCATCTCTCCAGACCTCAACATGGCGGTCAGGGTAAGAGCTGAAGGGGAAAGGCCATCCCTGCCTAGGTCCATTGCCCACCAGCCTGGAGCCAGCGGATGTCGGGCTGCTCAAGCTCTCTGTGTCATTCCTGTTAAACGCTCCCTGGTTTAGATTAGCTCCAGCAAAGCTGAAGCAGTCCCAGATGTTTTCACTGGCACAGCCTGCTCCACTGAATTCAGGCTGGAGGCTTGATTCAGACAGCTGGGCCCCACACCCGGCTCAGATGCCACCCTGGAAAGTGTCGGTCTTTGACTCTCCCCCTCCCCAAAAGGCCTTTAAGGCTTGGTGTTAGACCTACCAGACACAGCCATTCTCAGAGGGGGTTTCCGGCTCAGACCACAAACCTACCTACAAATCACCGCCACTCTGAAAGGGCTTTCCCCAACTCCCAGCCTCCCTTGGTTCGCAAATGCCCCATCCCTAGAGTGGGAGCGGGAGCGGGAGCGGAAGTGGGAGCGGAAGCGGGAACGGAAGCGGAAGCGGAAGCGGGCTTCTAGGTCTGGGCCAGGGAAGCTGGCCAGGCAGATCCCAGATCCCTGTTTTGCAATGCCTCCTCCTTTTATTTTCACTCCTCTGAGAACAGGCACTTTGTCGGGAACGTGCAAATGCATGTAAGTAACCGCACACATTTATACAAGATGGTGTGCAAATGTGCGTCCCTCGGTTGGCTGGGGAAGCAGGAATCCTGGGAAATTCAGAATGAGTAAGTGGCTAGAAGGGCCTGGGCGGGGCGGTGGGGAAGAGGGGGTGGGGAGAGGAAGAGGCTTCCAGCTGTGATGTCATCCATGCTGAGGACCCAGAAACTCGCTTAATCTCTGTCCCAGACACCAATCCCAGGAAAAACATCAAATAAGCCAAGACCTACCCCATCGGCTATCTTGGGCCCCGACATCCTTTCTGAAAGGGTGGCAACATTCAAAGGAAATAAAATGTCAGTGATTAAGCTTCCGAGCATTCTAATGTGGTGAAGCAAGGACCGATCTCAGGTCTGCTGAGTGAACCTAAGCCAGTCACAGCTTCTCCGGCCCTCACCTGAAACATGAAGGAGACGGGACCGATTCAGTTCCATTCAACAGGGAGTTCCTGAGTGCCTGCTGCATGCAGAGAATGCCATTCAGAAGAGTCAAGAGGTCTTCTGGGGTCTTTTCTGACTTCTTTCATCATAAATGAGCATAAATGAAGAAACCCCTAAACACTAATTGTAGTCACAAGGAGCAGCGGGTGTTGCAATGCATAGTGTCATACCTGAAGTCAGGAAGGCTCATCTTCCTCTGTTCAAATCTGGCCTCCCACACTTACTGGCTGTGTGACCTTGGGCAAGTCACTTAATTTTGTTTTTCTCCATTTCCAAAACTGTAAAATGAGCTGGAGAAAGAAATGTCAAACCACTCCAATATCTTTGCCAAGAAAACCTCAAATGGGGTTAATAAAGAATCAGATACAACTGAAAAACAACGTACTGACATCTAGTATGACATATAAGGAAGGAGGAAGGAAAATTATACCAGGAACTTGACAAGGGGCCAGGTCTAGAGATGGAAGGTCCTAGGTTCAAATCTAACCTCAGACACTTCCTAGCTGTAGAACCCTGGGCAAGTTACTTGTCCTTTATTGCCTAGCCCTCACCATTCTCTTGCCTTGGATCCAATAGACAATACTGATTTTAAGATGGAAGATAAGTGTTAAAAAACAAAGAACCTGACAAGATCTTCTAAGTTGAGTCCATTATGTATTTGAAAAGAGTGACTTCAAAAGACAAAAGTTTAAAATAGGTTCAAAAATATTTGGGGCTAAAGAAATGAAAGATTTGTTGTCTATTCAACAGTTCCTCGCCTATGTATGATGGATCGTTTCCTCAAAAAGAAGAGTTAGAGAGACGAACGAACAACATTTCAAAAGCAACAATGAAGTTGACTCTATTTTAACAGCCGTGGGAAGGGCAGGGGACATGAGTGGAGGATCAGAATTAGCTGCCTTGTGTGCCTGAAATGACTGACTGACTTGGTAGGGCAAAGATCGAAACCAAATTAGAAGAAAGGCTAATGGTGGAAATTCAATTTAACAGATATTAAGGATGTGCAAGTCATTGCATCTGTGCATGTAAAGGATTGGAGGACAAAGGCAAGATGAAACCATTCTTGCCCTCAAGGAGCTTCCATTCTACCGGTGGGATAGAACACAAATACAAAGTATATACAGAGTGTTTTCAAGAAGGAGAGAAGGAATCAGAGAAGATTGTATATGGGAGGTCACACCTCAGCTATGCTTTGAAGGAAGTCAAACAATGAAAAGGCATAGTAGGAAGAATATCTGTTTATTTGACCAAAGTCCCCTGCTAAATGGCACAGTGGATGAGTGCTGGCTTTGGAGTCAAGAAGACTTGGGTTCAAATCTGGCAACACTTAACCCTGTTTACCTCAGTTTCCTCATCTGTAAAATGAACAGGAGAAGAAAAGGCTAAACAATCTGGTACCTCTGCCAAGAAAATCCTAAATGGGGAAACCAAGAGTCAGACATGGCTGAACAACAACAATTTGTCATATGGCTTGGGCTATCTCACAAAGATGAATTTGTTTTGTTTTTCCTCAAAAGGTATTAAAACTGACCTAAAGACCTGATTGGCTCAGGGGGAAGTTCCAGCTATGGATGTACTTTTAGGGTCACCTAAATTAAAAATCCAACACACAAAGCGTCTGGGAAACCTCCCTCAGATTTCAGATTAAAAGATTAACAACAGAAGGAACACATCAGAGCTATGCTCAGCTGGACCGACCCTGAATCCTTGCTCTGAATGCCCTTCTTTTGCACTGGCTAAGTAAACCATCTTTTGTGAACTGTTAAATGGACCTCAATTGCCTCATTTGGCTCCAATTGCTAACCTGAGGTAGCCTTCTTGCTTAAGCCAGACGTGAACTACTTTGGGAAATATGGCATTCTAGACACAAAAGACCACTTCCCCACAGGTACTGAAGGGAGAGATGGGATGTCGTGTAGACGTAATAGCTAATAGGGTAGTTTCACTAGAGAGTATGTGAAGGGAAGCAATAGGAAATAAGACAAGCAAAGGAGGTGGAAGGCTACAACTACAACTGTAGAGGGCTTGAAATGCCAGGATGGTTTTTTCCCAGGTGCCATGGGGAGGCATAGAAGATCTCTAAGTGAAGCAGTGGCCTAGTCAGGGAAATATTTTAAGAATATGAATCTTATCGATAAGCAAAGAATTGATTAGGGCAAGTAGGTGGGTACAGTGGATAGAGCTCTGTGCTTGGAAATCACAAAGACTCATCTTTATGAGTCCAAATCTGATCTTAGACACTAACTGAGTGACCCTGGGCAAGTCACTTAACCCTGTTTAATTCAGTTTCTTCACCTGTGAAGAAGGAGAGGGATAAGGAGAAGGAGAATTGATTAGGGAAGGAAAAGAGCCGACAGAGAGACCAATGAGGATGTTCCTAAAATGTCTAGGTAAGCAGCAATGTGAACCTAGGGTGGCTGCTGTATGATTGAAGAAAAAGGGACAAATGCAAGAAATGTTGTGTAAGCAAGATCAATAAAACTTGATAAATGATTGGATAAAGGGCTTGAAGAACAGGAAATTGATAAGGAAAACTCCAGAGGGGGGCAGCTATGTGTCCTAGAATTGGGAGGTCTTGAGTTGAAATTTGGTCTCACATTTCCTAGTTATGTGACCTTGGGCAAGTCACTTAATCCCCATTGCTTAGTCCTTGCTACTTTTCTGTCTTAGAACTGATACTGATACTAAATGATACTGGGAAAAAGGGTTTAAAAAAAAGAAAGAAGACTCTAAGGTTGCAAACTTGATTGCCAGAAAGGAGGGGATTGCTATCAATAGAAAGAAAAAGCTGAAAAGAAGGAAAAGTTAAGGGAAAATAAATTTTGTTCTTAACATGTTGAGTTTGAGGTTTCTATGGGACATCCAGGTGGTGATATCCAGAAAGTTGTTTTGTTTTACATTGTTCTAGCAATATGGAACTGAAGTGCAGAGGGAAGATGAGGGCTTAATATACAGACAGCTCCAGGTGAGCTGATAAGATTGGGAACAAATAGAAAAGAGGGCCATGGACAGAACTTGGGGTGAAATGAGGAGGTTGCCACCCACACTTAGTGGATGGAAGGAAGATGATGATCTGGCAAAGTAAACTGTAGAGTAGTAATACCAGTAGGATGAGAAGCAAGAGAGAATAGAAGGAACAGCTAAGTAATGTGGTAGATAGAGCAGGAGCTCTTGGGTTCACATCTGGACCTCAGACACTCCCTAGTTGTGTGACCCTGGGCAAGTCACTTAACTCCAGTTGCCTAGTCCTTATCATGCTTCTGCCTTGGAACCAATAATTAGTATCAATTCTAAGACAGAAGGTTAGGGTTAATAAAAAGAATTGACACTAAGATAGAGGGTATGGTTTGGTGGAGGGGAAGACAAGGACAGAGACAGAGACAGAGACAGAGACAGAGACAGAGAATAATATCATAAAAGGCAGGGGAGGAAAAGGACACCAGAGGAGAGTGTGGTAGACAATGACAGAAACTGTAGAGAGGTCAAGAAAGAGAACTAGGAAAGGGTCATTGATTAAGAAGTTCATAGATCATTTGTAATTGTGGAGAGTACGATTTCCATTGAGTGTGCAGTCAAAAGCCAGATTACAAGGGACTGACAAGTAGTACGATATGAAGAAACAGCAGCAAGCGAATGAAATGTTTGCCAGTCTGGCTGTGAAAAGGGTAAGAGATCTTGGATGATAGCTGGAAGAAGCAGAAGGGTCCAGAAAGCACTCTCTAAGAATGAGGGGATCTGAGCATGTCTGTAGGGAGCCAATGAATAAGAACAGACTGAAGATGAGAGAAAGAGAAGTTCCTGGACCATGTGGGAGGGGTTGGAATCAAGAACAAAAATAGGAGTTAGCCATGGCAGGGAGACGGCTCAGAGCCTGGATCAAAGAAGAAAATGGATGTTAATAAAGAGTTTTTAAGAATGGAGTTGAGGAAAGAGATGGCCTCTCACAATGGATAGCTGCTTCTGATGTGGCAGCTCCAACCCAATCTATTCAGACAAGCTGTGGATGTTGAAAATGGGGTTCTCCTTTTCCCCTTATCACCTTGAGAAATAAACCTAATAGTGCTATTGCTGGGTCAGAAGTTATATACAGTTTTATAACTCTTTAAGCATTAATCCTAGGTTGTGCTCCAAAATGGTTTTATTAGTTCACTTCCACCAGCAGTTTGTGCCTCAATTTCCCCACATCCTTTCTAATATTTGTCATTTTGGCCTTTTATCAGTTAGCCAATCTGACAGGTGTAAGATGAGATCTCAGAGTTCTTTTGATTTGCATTTCTCTATCAATAATGATTTAGAGCATTTTTCATATAGTTATATATAGCTTTGATTTCTTCATCTAAAAACTATCTTTATATTTTTTGATCATTTATGAATTTATGTTCTTATATGTTTGATAAAGTTCCATATATTTTATTATTGTATTAATATTTCCTAAAATTATTTTATTTAATGGCGGAAGAGTGGTATGGGCTAGGAAATGAGAGTGAAGTGACTTGCCCAGGGTCACACAGTTAGGCATTGTCTAAAGCCAAATTTGAACCCAGGACCTCTCACCTCCAGGTCTTGCTCTTTCCAATGAGCCACCTAGCTCCCCCCTTCTCTATAGATTTTAGATATGAGATCTCTATCTTAGAAACTACGAAAAATTTCCCCCAACTTACTACTTTCCTTATAATCTTAGCTACATTCATTTTATTTGAACAAAAACTTTTCAATTTAATGTCTTCAAAATCATCCATATTACATCTCACAATGCTTTTCTACCTTTGGTTCATTCATAAATTCTCCCATCCATAAACCTGATAGGTAATATGTCTCCTGTTCTTCTCATTTGCTTATGATATCTCCCCTTTACCTAGGTCATGTATCCATTTTGATCTTAACTTGTTGCTATAATCATTTACAACTGTTGTATGTCTGTTCTTTTCAGCTGATCTACTTTTCTATTTCTTAGCCAATACTAGATAGTTTTCATCATTACTGCATTATAACAGTTCAATGTCTAGAATAGCTCAACATCTTTCTTAATATTTTTTCATTAATTCCTTTGATATTCTTGACCTTATGTTTTTTCAATTAATTTTATTATTTTTTTTCTTGTACAATAAAATATTTTTTTGGTAATTTAGTTGGGATGGCACTGAATAAGTAGATTACTTTAGGTAGGATTGTCTTTTAGTCATACGACCTCTGCTCACCCACAAAATATTAATATTTCTTCAATTATTTAAATCTGACTATATAAAAAGTATTTTGTAATTATGCTCAGGTGGTTTCTAGGTTTGTTTTGGCAGATGTACTTTGAGGGATTTTGTTCTCTCTGGTTAGTTTAAATGGATTATATTTTATTCTCTCCTCGCAGGACATCATTGGTGATACATATAGAAATGCTTATGATTTGGGTGGTTTTATTTCATATCTTCCTACTCTGCTACAATTATTGATAGTTTCAACTAATTTTTGTTGACTCGTTAGAATTTTCGACATATATCATCTTTGAAAAGAGATAAATCCCTCAATCTCTTTTTCTTCTCTTGTCTAGCATTGCTCATACAATATTAAATAATATTGGTGATGATGGGCATCCTTGTTTCACTCCTGATCTTTTTGAGAAGGCTTTTAACTTATCTCCATTACAAATGTTTGCTAATGGTTTTAAAAAGGTATTTCTTAGTCTTCTAAGGAAAAGTCTATTTATCCTTATGCTTTCAGATGTTTTTAATAGGAATCAGTGTTATATTTTGTCAAAAGCTTTTTCTGCATTTATTGATATAATCATATGATTTTTGTTACTCTTGTTGATGTGATGACCAATTATGTTAATAGTTTTCCTTATATTAAACCATCCCTGACTGTTGGGTATAAATCCTATTTGGCCATAATATAAAATCTTTGTGATATGTTGTTGATTTCTCTTGGCTAATATTTTATTTAGGATTTTTGCACCTATATTCTTTAATGAAATTGACCTATAATTTTCTTTCTTTGTTTTTGCTCTTCCTGGTTTAGGTCTCAGCATCATATTTGTTTCATAAAAGGAACCAATTTACCAATTGTTCTAAATAATTTATTAATATTGGAGTTAGATGTTCTTTAAATATTTCATAAAATTCACTTGTAAATCATCTGGTCCTGATGCTTTTTTCTTAGGAAGCTCACTTATGGTTGGTTCAATTTCTTTTTCTAAAATAGGTTTATTTAGATATTCTATTTCCCTTTCTGTTAATCTAGACCATTTAGATTTTTAAAGTTTTCTTCCATTTCATTTAAATTGCTAAAGTTCTTGGCATATAATTGGGCGAAATAGCTCCTAATAATTACTTTGATTTCATCTTTATTAGTATAAAGTCACTCTTTTCATTTCTGATGCTAGCAATTTAGTTTCTCTCTTTTTTAACCATATTAACCAATTATTTCTCTATTTTGTCAGTTTTTTTCATAAAACAACAGTTTTATTTATTATTCAATGGGTTTTTTATATTCAATTTTGTTAACCCTGTCTTTAATTTTTAGGTTTTTAAATTTGGTACTTAGATGGGAATTTTTCATCTGTTCTTTCTCTGTTTTATAGATATAAGCATTGAGAGATAAAAAATTTCCTCTAATTACTGCTTTTACTGTATCCTATGGATTTTCATATGTTCTCTCATTATTGTCATTTTTAAATAAAATTATATATTGTTTCTGTGACTTGTTCTTTAACCCATTCATTCTTTAAGAGTGTAATTTAGTCACAAATATGAAAAATGATTGATTTATTGATCCATGCTCTATCCATAGTTTGTTTTGATCTATTCCTAGTTTATTTCTTCTAATCAGTATTATTTAGTTGACTGATATGTCTATTGTATGTAGTCAATCAAATTTGATCATACAGCTATTGATCCATATTTTTCTCATGTCAGGTTAAAGGGATTTTTTCTTTTATCAGACTTTTTAGACCATAAGAAGAAGGTTTAAGATGGTATACTATGAATTGTGAGAACACCTGCTTACTACCCACAAAAATGGCTGAGCTAGAAAACCTCCACCTGATGGCTTGATGACTAATGCCAACATGAGGAAGAGGATTATCCAGACTTTTGCCCTCTGACATTTTCCCCTCACCCAACTTGGAGAGATAAGCATTCCATTGCCCTTCTTATGAGCCCTTAGTCAGTGATGGATATACGTGTAGCCCATCCTGTGAGTGGAGATGACCCTTATTTTGCCCCTTTTGTGACCACCCATGGAATTATTTTAGGAGCATCATGACTCTTGATCATTCTCTTTGATTGTCCAATACTGGGTGGGAGTCTACTTGTTGGGTGATTGCCCAACTTCTGTCATTGCCTCAAGACCATCAATGTGATCATGGGACCACTAATGATAATTTATATTTTGTGATGCCCTATCTGGACTGTCTGGGACCTACGGGTTACAAAATCTGTCCTGAGGATCAATCAAGGAAGCATCTCAGATCATGAGGAAGATTTGGGGTTCTATTCATTAAAGGGGGCAAAATCCCTTTAATAAATGGCTCTTGGCTCAGACCTCCACCTCAGTTGTTTTATTGAAGATTGGACAAATTTCTAGTGTTATACTAATTAATTTTAATACTGTATTTCCATGGTCCCTTTTTAAATATAATTTTATTACATTATAATCTGAGTATTCATTTAATATTTCTGCTTTTCTGCATCTAACTACAGAGTTTTTGTATCTTATATGGTCAATTTTTGTAAAGCTACCATGTACCACTAAAAAAAGGTATATTATTTTTTTATTCCCATATAGTTCTCTTGAGATATATGTTATATCTAGATTATCTAAGATTTTATTTATCTCTTCAACTTCTTACTTATTTATTTTTGGATAGATTTATTCAGTTCCAAGAGAGGAAAGTTAAAATCCCCTACTATAACACTTTTGTTGTTTATTTCCACTTTTAATTCCTTTTGTTTTTCCTTTAAAAATCTGGATGCTATAATATCTAGGGCATATGAATTTAGTATTGATAATGCTTCATTATTTATGCTATATTTTAGCATAATATAGTTTTCCTATTTATCTCTCTTAAGTAGATCAATTTTAACTTCAACTCTATCTGAGATCATTGTTGCTCCTCCTGCCTTTTTTTAAAGTCAGTTGCATCATAATATATTTTACTTCATTCCTCTATTTTTGCTCTAAGTGTGTCTCTCATTTTAAAATGTAAGTAACATATTATTGGGTTTGGGTTTTTGATCCACCTCACTATTTCCATTTTATAGGTGAATTCATTCAATTCACATTTAAAGTTATAATTATTAGTTGTGTATTTCTCTATATTCTATTTATTCTCACCATTTTTTCCTTCTTTACCTCCTCATAAATAAAATCTTCATCTAACTACAACCTCCCCAATCCCCACCCCCTTTTAAATCCCTACCTCATTTCCCTCCCCACACCCTTCTAAGCTTCACTCCCTTGTCTCCTCCCTTTATCCTCCTAGATATTAATGAATTTACTCTTCTATTGGTCCATCTCTTATCCCCTCTCTTGCTTTCTTATTTGTTTATTTGTCAATATTAAAAAAACCTCAATTATTCCCTCCCTTATTTTATTCCCTTGCCCTTTAGTTCTTATCCTATATGACCTTCTAAGATTCCCTCTCTTAATCTTTATTCTTTGTCCTCTTATCTCCCTATAAGTTAAGAAAAATTTTTAAAAATATTTACACTTCTATATGTATGTTATTCCCTCTTTTACCCAGATCCTTTCAGAATAAAGTACCAACATTATCAGCCCTCCATCTCTTCCTGCTCTTCATTATAATATTTCTTTCATTCATGCCTCTTTTACATGAGATAATTATTCCATTTTATCCCTCCGCATCCAATTTTATTTTATTTTTTTACTCATTGCATTATATGCAACTTGATCTCGAAGCTTCTATCTACAAACACTCCTTCAAACTACTCAATTAATTGTGAAGATTAAAATTAACTCTACCCTGATTGTGAAGATTAAAATTGTAATCCCTGACTTTTTTTAGATTTAATCACCAAAAGTATAAATACCCTACTTAAAAGTTGAGTATGGAGATCTGCCCATTTTTAGATTTAATCTAAAAAAAGTATAAACATCCCACTTAATCATTAAGTGGGAGGTCTGTGACCCATGTGTGCAATAGTGGGTGATGAATCAGAATTAAACTAACTGCCCCTGGGCAGTCTTAAAGCAAAGCTTCAACTGTGATTGGTAGACATAAAAATAGGGGAAGACACAAGAAGTAACACAAAAGAAGCCTCTTTAAAAGGATATGTCACTTCCTGTGAGAGAGAGTTCTTCATTCTTTGGAAATGGAGACTAGAAACAATTCTTCATTCTTTGGAGAGGAGGCTGGACCTGAGACCCTGTTCCTGGTGAGGCAGTTCTAAAATCTCTTCCTTTGAACTGACACATGGTGAGTGAAAAGTTGACTCTTAACTGCTATATTTTCTGAAAAAAATAACCTCAGGAAAGACTTACCTCTTGAGAGAGACTTCCCCAGGTCCATGGCTTTGCCAAGGCCTAAGGACTAACTCTCCCTGCCTGGGTTGAGTCAGGGACTGGGAGTAAATTACTTAGTGCTTAGACTAGATATCTTACCCTAACCTCTCTCTGATTTTCTTACTTCATTTTTTCTATATTTTGTAAATAAATTGTAAATATATATCTTTGGAATAAATTAAATTCCTGGTTACCACACTCTTAAATAATTCAGTCCAACCCTTTTTAAATTAATCCCTTTCCCCCCTTCCATAATGATACCATTCTTAAGGTTGAAATATAAAATTTTCCATATAAGAAGTAAACAAATTGATCTTATTAAATCTTCTATAATTGGTCTTTCATGTTATGTCTTATGTTTCTTCTCATTCTTGTAGATCAGACTTTCCATTCAATTCTGATCTTCTCTTCAAGAATATTTGAAAGTCTCTTATTTGGTGAAATGCCCTTTTCCCCACCTTGTATGATGATAGTCATCTTTACTGGGGTAGGTTATTCTTGGTTGTAAATCCAGCTCCTTTGCTCTTTAAAATACTGTATTCTGTGCCTTCCCTTGTTTTAATGTAGAAGTTTGCTAAATCTTGTTATCCTGAACTTAGCTATAATAATCCTGTGAACTTCCCTGTTGGGATCTCTTACAGGTAGTTAGTGATGGATGAATTCTTTCAAGTTCTACTTTTTTTTTTCTGGTTCCAAGGCTTCAGGGCACTTTTCTTTAATAATTCCTGAAAACATAGTGTTTTAACCCTTTTTTGGATCATAACTTTCACATAGTCCAAGTGCTTTTATATTATTTCTTAATCTGTTTTATTGGGTGGCTGCTTTTGTAATAAGATGTTTCCTATTCTCTTCTAGTTTTTCACTTAAATTTTAGACATTATTTCTTGTCTTAAGAAGTTATCAGCTTCTTCTTGGCCAATTTTATTTTTTGTCTCCCTAAACCCTTGCCTTCTGTCTTAAAATTAATTCTGTGTATTGGTTCTAAGGGAGAAGAGCAGCAAAGGCTAGGCAATGAGGGTTAAGTGACTTGCCCAGGGTCACACAGCTGTGAAGTATTTGAGGCCAGATTTGAACCTAGAACCTCCCATCTCTAGGTCTGGCTCTCAATCAGTCCACCGAGCCACCTAACTGCTCCCACCAATTTTAACTTATTTTTTCCTTTTTTCATTTGGAATATTTTCCCATGGTTACATGATTCATGATTCCCACCCCCATCCCACCTCTTTCCTCTGCCGCTTCCAATTCCACTGGGACATGTATCATTGTTCAAAACCTATTTCCATGTTATTCATATTTGCATCAAAACCCTAATCATATCCATATCAAATGACATGATCGATAATATGTTTTTCTTCTGCGTCTCTGTTCCCACAGTTCTTTCTCTTAAATTCCTCTGGACTGACCTGGGTCATTGCATTGCTGCTAGTAGATAAGTGTATTACATTCAATTATGCCATAATGTATCAGTCTCTGTGTACAATGTTCTCCTGGTTCTGCTCCTTTCACTCTGCATCACTTCCTGGAGATCTTTCCAGTTCACATGGAATCCCTCCAGTTCGTTGTTTCTTTCAACATAATAATATTCCATCACCATCAGATACCACAATTTATTCAGCCATTCCTCAATTAAAGGGCATTCCCTCATTTTCCAATTTTTTTGTCACCACAAAAAGCACAGCTATAGATATTTTTGTACAAGTCTTTCCCTTATTATCTCTTTGGGGTGCAAACCCAACAGTAGTAAGACTGGGTCAGAGGATAGGCATTATTTTAAAGCTCTTTGTGCATAGTACCAAATTGTTCTCCAAACCATTTTTAATTTTTAACAAATTATTTTTCTTTGGTTTTTTTTTTTTGGATCTCATTTTCCAATTAGTTAACTTTTCTTTCATAGCTTTTTTTCTTTCTTATTTTTCCTTAACCTCCCTTGTCTGGTTTTTAAAGTCTTTTTAAAGCTCTTCCAAGAACTCTATTTAGGCTTGTATCCATTTTATATTTTTCTTTGAAGTTTTGGAAATGGATGCCTTAATTTCATTATCTTCCAAATTTGAACTGTGATCTTTATTTCCATAGAAGTTATCTAAAGTCAAGTACTTTCTCTTTTGCTTACTCATTCAGAATTTTTTTCTTTTATTGTCAGTGACCTATGTTTTAATTGTAAATTTTATACTAGTGTCAGGATCTTCTCTCTGTATATGGAGGAATAATGTTGAGACATTATTATTATTATTATTATTAAGACAGTTTTTGTTGAGCTCTCTGGGGCTCCCTAGTCTCTTGGATCTTCTAATTCCTATATTGCAGACCTGGAAATGCTATCACTGTCAACACTCATACTCCTTGTGGTTTCTCCAGAGGCTGTAAGCATCTTCTTACCTTGCAATTTCTCCCATCACTACTGATCTGAACTATTTTTTAATATTTTTAATAGTTTTCAATTCTTTCTTGGAAAAAAAAAAAACTTTTCCTATCCTTTCAGCATTTACCTATATGGGAATGACTTGAGAGGAGGGACAGAGAGAGACAGAAAGAGAGAAAAGAAAAGAGAAGAGAGACAGATAATATATATGGTGTATACATGCTTTGGTATGCCTTGAATAACAAGTCTTTATATTTACATATAATCAAAATTATGGGGGGGGCGTGTTTCAAGGCTTGTTTCTGGAGCCACAATCAGGAACTCAGACCTCCCAGGGGCCGCTCACTTGTGTGTATTTGCTCGTCCTCTTTGGCTGTCACAGCCTAATACTTAAAAAAACTCAGCAGTCAGTTGACTGAAGGATCTGAAGTTGAGGCTGCACCTATGCTCTGCTGTCGGTCTATTTGGTCATCAGACTGCCAACCCAAAGCCTTCCCCATTCATTCCAAATTGTCTTACTTTGGACATTGTTTCTCCCCAACGTGTAGCTCTTTGTCACTTTAAAATTCACTCAGAGGCACTATTTTTAATGACTTGGGACAGAATTCAGAATGTGAGGTCATCTGTCCTATTCCAGCATCTTCCCGCTGTCACTGACTCCTTTTATTTTATTTATTTAATTTCTAAACACTTTCCTTCCACTGTAGAATCAGTACTATGTTCCCAGGTTCCAAGGCAGAAGAGCAGTAAGGGTTAGGCAATGGGGGTCAAGTGACTTGCCCAGGGCCACATAGCTGGGAAGTGACTGAGGTCAGATTTGAACCCAGGACCTCCCATCTCTTAGCCTGGCTCTCAATCCACTGAGCCACCCAACTGCCCCCCTGCCTCATTTTAAAGAGAGCTCACCATTAGCTTCTTCCTTGGTCCAGTGTTTTGACTCGTGTATATCAAGTCCAAAGAGCAATAGTTCCCAGCACTGGGGGGGCTCAATACTCCATGCAGTGTAACCTGGTTTCTTCTACAAACTCACAAATTGCTGACTATTCCCAGTTTCCTGGGTTCTGGCATTTGACCCAAACACTGGCTTGCAAGAGGACTCGACTCAGAAGTACAGCAGTCACTAGAGGGACCTGTAAGCACGTCACTCTGAAACAGACACCCAGGATGAAATGGTAGAACCTCTCCCCGCCCTGCCCCTCCACAAGAGAAAAGTCCGGCTCCTCCGCTTGTCACACTGCCATGACACCTGTGGTGTAGACGCAGCAACGGCGGCTTGCAGCCCTGGAAGCTGGCTGAGGCGAGCCAGCGGTGTGCGAGGGAGGTCAGGGGCCCATCCTGACAGGACCGATTTCTCTGTCAGCAACCGAAGAGAAAAAGGGAGAAGAAGGCATTTTCTTTGTACGGCTTCCTTGCAAAGTCTGGAGCTTCAGTCAAGAGTTGGAGAAGGGGGCAGCCGGGTGACTCCCTGGATGGAAAGCCAGGCCTAAGGAGCAACTGAAGGCTCTAGGGAAAGCCCCATGAAAGAAGCAGGCGTCAAATGTAGAGGGGTTTGTGACTCAGGAAAGCTCTGTTAGCTGGGAGGGTGGGAGAAGGAAGCGGGGAGAGCCGAGCTGGATCCAGGATCTCATTGTGGGGCAACTGACAGATTTCAAGGTATCAATTGCTTTGGATAGAAAAAATGACACCTTTGGTTTTTACACACCTTTTATTGAAATACAGCATTTCCTTTGATTACCACAAAAACGTTACTCTGAAAGAGGATCCACTGATTTCACTAGTTGCCAAAGTAGGAGACAAAAAAATTAACACCTCCCCCTCTAATCTAGGAGGAAAGGATATGGGAGAAGATTCTAAATTCCTTTGTAGGGGCAGCTGGGTGGTTCAGTGGATTGAGAGCCAGGGCTAGAGATGGAAGGTCCTGGGTTCAAATCTGGCCTCAGACACTTCCCAGCTGGGTGACCCTGGGCAAGTCACTTGACCCCCATTGCCTAGCCCTTACCACTCTTCTGCCTTGGAACCAAGACACAGTATTGACTCGAAGACGGAAGGTAAGGGTTTAAAAAAATAAATAAATTCCTTTGTAATTATTCTTTCCATATTTCTTCTGTAAATATATATGTATCAATGTTTCCACCCCCCCACACATAAGCTCCATATAAGTTGGTATGTTCTATTTTTCTTATTTGTAACCTTAGCTTGAGGCACAGTGCCTAGCACACAGTAGGTGGTTAATACATGTTGATTGATTGATTGAATGCAAGCCGCTTGGGAACAGAGATTGTCTTTCTGTCTGTTCCCCAGTATCTAGCATAGCACCTAGTAAAGAGCAGCGGTTTAATATGTATTTGCTGATTGATTGAAGCTGTTCTTGGCAAGGAGGCAACAAATGTAATGGGGCAGAAGAGAGAACAGGGTAAGGTAGGGAACAGCCAGTAATTCCGTTTTAATGCATGAAGGAGAGTAATGGGAAAGAACGCTAGAAATAAAGGTTGCAGCTAAATTGTGGAAGGCTCTGAATGAGAAGGGAAAGATTTCACACTTGATCTCACTGCCACTAAGGAACCCTGAAAGGTTGAGTCCTGATGGGCATAGTCAGGCCTGTGCCTTAGGGAGATTATTTTGGCAAAGGTGTGGCGAGTGCGGCTTGGAATCCAATTGAGACGGAAGGCAGAGACAGTTTAGGAAGTAGTTACGATGTGCAAGCGATAGGAAAGCAGGGTCTAAACTAAGATGTCCCCCAATACAAGTCAAGGGGTGGATGGGAGAAAGACTGAAGAGGTAGAATCCTCAGGATTTGGCAACTGATAATGTAGGTGCAAGAGAGGGAAGGCTGAGGGAGAGGTAAGGAAAAATGAAGATGGCTCCCTGGTTCCAAGCCTGGACAACTTCAAATCTAAACTCTCTACTAACTTTCACAGCTTTCCAAGATTCTATCCCTGCTGGTCAGAGTAGGCAAGAGCTGGAAGCTATGATGGCTACTTTTCAGTTATTGGCGTTACTACTGCTTCCCCAGGAGCTTGTTTCTGTCCTTGAAGCCTTCTTTCTTTCTTTCTTTCTTTCTTTCTTTCTTTCTTTCTTTCTTTCTTTCTTTCTTTCTTTCTTTCTTTCTTTCTTTCTTTCTTTCTTTCTTTCTTTCTTTCTTTCTTTCTTTCTTTCTTTCTTTCTTTCTTTCTTTCTTTCTTTCTTTCTTTCTTTCTTTCTTTCTTTCTTTCTTTCTTTCTTTCTTTCTTTCTTTCTTTCTTTCTTTCTTTCTTTCTTTCTTTCTTTCTTTCTTTCTTCTTTCTTTCTTTCTTCTTCCTTTCCCTCTTTTCTTCTTTCTTTCTTTCTTTCTTTCTTTCTTTCTTTCTTTCTTCTTTCCTTCTTTCCTTCTTTCCTTCTTTCCTTCTTCCTTCTTTCTTTCTTTCTTTCTTCTTTCCTTCTTTCCTTTTTCCTTCTTTCCTTCTTTTCTTTCTTTCTTTCTTTCTTTCTTTCTTTCTTTCTTTCTTTCTTTCTTTCTTTCTTTCTTTCCTTTCTTTCCTTCTTTCCTTCTTTCCTTCTTTCCTTCTTTCCTTCTTTCCTTCTTTCCTTCCTTCCTTCCTTCTTTCCTTCTTTCCTTCTTTCCTTCTTTCCTTCTTTCTTTCTTTCTTTCTTTCTTTCTTTCTTTCTTTCTTTCTTTCTTTCTTTCTTTCTTTCTTTCTTTCTTTCTTTCTTTCTTTCTTTCTTTCTTTCTTTCTTTCTTTCTTTCTTTCTTTCTTTCCTTCACTTCCTTCCCTCCCTTTTATATCCCATTGCTCTTCTTCAATAATTTAGTTGTCATGATGTGACATCTTTGGGCTATATTTTCTTAATATACAACTGACACTAGTGTGACTGTGTTGGAAAGAACCTGTAGTCATCATCCTTTTTTTTTTTAAGCACAGAGCCTCCCTACCACAAAGGCAAGCTATTTGTTGAATACCTAAGCATCAAGCTAGGTGCTTTGAAGTGTGACATGACCCCTGCCCTCAAAGAGTTTACAATCTAATTGCCAGTGAAAAGAATGTAACAAATTGTATCATTCATTGAAAAATTAATAAATAATACAAGATATTATATAACTAAAAGCTGAATTGTGGAATGGAGGGCAAAACCTACTGAATGGACTCAGCAAGACCTAGAATTGAATCTTACCTCTGACATTTCCAAGCTTGGGTTTGCTCTCCTGGGCCAGTCACTTAGCCAATTTGGGTCTCAGTTTCCTGAGGAACTAAGAAGGTGATTGGATTATATGATAGCTTAGGTCCCTGTCAGTTCTAAAGTCAATAATCCTATAATCTGAGAAATTTAAGAAAAGCAGCCTAGAAGCACCTCAAAAAGTGGTGCTGATCCCCAGATCCTTGTTAATGAATTAACAAAGTTGTTTACTGTACTTTTTACCAGTTTACTATATTTAAACAGTTATACCCTCCCTCCCCCAAAACTATCCGCCATCTCACTCAAGTTCTTGTTTCTAACTTTCTGGGTCTTATTCCCTCCTAGATTGTGAAAGGGTGCAGAGCCCAGTCCTTGAGCATCCCAAGAACCTTTGGCTTTCCCAATTCTTTTCTAGCACTGATAGCACATCAGTACTGCTGGAGATTGCTGGAAGGGGGCTGAGATGGCTGGGACATCATTATTCCCAGGTCCTCAAACACTGTACAAAGAGATTTGAGGACCTCTACTAAGATTCTCTGATGGACTTCTTGCTACCTTCAATGGTAATGGCCTGAAACTGATAGAGAAAAATAACCATTCACATTGCTTTGATTGGGGGAAAGGCTCTATTTGGACAACAGCCAAACAACAGATGCAGGAAATGATCAGCCAGCTGCCAACAAGACATGTTGGACTTTGCTAGACGTGCTAGAATAGACCAAAATAAGTTCTTGATGGAGAAATGAATAGCAGTTCCTTAAAGTGCCCCTCTATCAGAAGTGAGAATCAATATGGGGGAAATTCTGGGGGAAATGAGTCTTGGGGATCACTGGGCAGTGGGAGAATTGAATCTTAATCTGGATGGAACTGGGACAAATCAGGTCCCTGACTCACCCCAAGATGAACCTGGGTGTGAACCTTTCCTCAAATTTTATGTTTTTCTGGGATCTATTCCCTGGGACAACCACATTCCCAGCTAATACTGTAACAAGAACTTTTCTCCCCTCCTCCCCTTATTGCAATAGCCTATTAACTGACTTCTGCCCCAAGTCCTTTCCCTCTCCAACGATTCTTCATAATTCTGCCAGAGTAATCTCCTTAAAAGTTTCTTTCATCACATCATTTCAGTGTTCCAAGTTCTGAAGAATAGAAGGCACATTTCTTCAGCCTGCCCCAAACTCTTAATCTTATTTCCCCACCGTTCCCACAAACAAACCTTCCACTGCGATCAAACCGCACTACAATCTGTTTCCCCAACACGCCACACTCATTGCTGCTTCCTCACCCTGTTATCTGGGATGCTTTCCCCTCACCTCTTTTGTCTAAGTTCTGTTTTGTTTTGTTTCATTTCTGGGGAGTGTGGTATAATGGAAAGATAATCAAACTTGAACTTAGAAAAGATCTGGCTATGTTGGGACCCTGCCTTCGATGTTTATTAGCCATATCTGAGCTGGGTGGCACAGTAGACAGAACACCAGGCCTGAGTCAGGAAGATGAGTTCAAATCTGAGTCCAGAAACTTAATAGCTGTGTGACTCTGGGCAAGTCGCCCAACCCAGTTTGCCTCAGTTTCTCTATCTGTAAAATGAGCTGGAGGAGGAAATGGCAAAATACTCCAATATCTTTGTCAAGAAAAAACCAAATAGGGCAAAGAAGAATGGGAAATGATTTAAAAAACAACTGAACCACAGGGGCTATAAATAGCAGAAAAGTTGCTGATTTGCATCATTGGACAGTTTTCCACAGCTAGGTTCCTATATTGCACAGAGTGCAGAATCTAGAATCAGGAACACCCATCTTCCTGAGTTCAAATCTGGCCTCAGATCACACAACCTATCACACAACTGTGATCTAGGCAAGTCCCTTAACCTTGTTTACACCAGTTTCCTCATCTATAAAATTAACTAGAGAAGAAAAATGTCAAAACACTCCAGTATCTCAGCCAAGAAACCCTGTCATAAAGAGTTGATCAGGTCTGAAAAATGACTGAATAACATGAAGTTCCTTATCAGGGATTCCACTATACTGATAAAACTAGCATTCTGGACTAAAAGAAATAGTTTCCTAGATCTCTCCAGACTGTAGTGATCTCTGAACTTCTAAAATACTCTGAGTACCATTAATTTGGAATTTACCAATTAGTTAGTACCTTGTTTTGCTCTTTATCTTCTCATAGAATAAAGAGACATCATGAGGCAGCAGAAAGAGTGCACTGGCTTTCAGGAGCAGAGTTCAAATTCTAGCTCTGCTCTTTATGTCCTGTGTGATCTTGGAAAAATTTGTCTCTACTCTGGTCATGGTTTCCCTTTAATATAAAATAAAGGGATAAGATTACATAAACTCTAAAGATCCTACTGTTTTAGCTCTATATATTATGTTCTTTAGCTGGGGTAGGTAAATGTTTAATAACTGGCTTGCTGGAAAAAATTTTTTTACATAAGACATGTCAACATTTCAAGTGCATTATTCTTTTTACATCAATTTCTTAAGTTTAGAAATCAACACAAAAAATCAATCCCTGATTTGTAATGTTCACCCATTTCCAAGGCATAAATGCTCACATGGAAAATTTAGCAATCCACTCTTCCAAGCTGGTATGAGTTGGCTCCAGCATAGGAGCCAGCATAGGATCCTAGGTATGAAAATAAGTTAAGTTTTGGACATGTAACTCCACCGGAGTTGCTCCACAGAGAGTAACTGGGAGGGCTGGGTTGGAAGTAGGACGGGGAGGAAGTGGCACCACTCTCAGGGAGCCTATGCTTAAACATCTTTTGGTGATCAACAGTGTTGCTGATGGTTGTGAGGAAGGTGGTTCTCTTCTTCTCTTTCACTGATGGCTTCAAAGGCTGAGCCAGAATCAGATCTGGTAGTTTGGGGAATACTATTCCCAAGGTTCTTGGGATAAGAATCCTGGCCCCTCTTTACTTGTTGACCCCTAGCTGTCAAGAGATCTAAGTCCCAATTTAGCCACTGGAAGATCAGTTGTGTTGCTTTGGGCAAGTCACTGAACCTCTCTGGATATTAGTTTTCTCATCTGTTAGAATTCACTATTTAGCAAAAAATTTTGTGAAAACTAGGAAGGAAAGAAGGAAGGAAGGAAGGAAGGGAGGAAGGAAGGAAGGAAGGAAGGAAGGAAGGAAGGAAGGAAGGAAGGAAGGAAGGAAGGAAGGAAGGAAGGAAGGAAGGAAGGAAGGAAGGAAGGAAGGAAGGAAAATAAATGTCAATGATTTGGGTGGCTAGAACTTCTTTCCATTTCTGGGTTTTTTAGCAGTGATGGGTGAGGGACCAGCAGAAATAATTGTTAGGTTGCATCTCCTCAGAAATTGCTTCCCACAATAATTCCTCAGGCCCCTGGACTGGAAATATTGCTATTCCTAAGGCTCTTGAATTCACAATCCTGAACTGATTCCACTGAATTCTCAGGGGAGATAGTGGTCAAGGTGACATTGGTGGTTTGACTTCTTTGTCCCTTTCCATTCCATGCCTCTCCCTCAGGATGCCTTGCAGCTTCAATGAGATTGGTTTACCAGCTCTGTAGGAGGCACTTGGTGGGGATGGCTAACCTCTTTTCACTTAGTAAATATTTAGTCAATAAATATTTATTAAGAATCTACTATGTGCCAAGAACTTGCTAAACACTGGAGATACAAAGAGGCAAATGCTAATCCCTGCCCTTGAGTTACTCACAACCTAATGGGAGAGAAAATAAGAAAAAAATACACACACGTTACATATAGGATAAAAAGGCAATAATTAACAGAGGGAAGGCACTAGAATTAAGGGAGATTGGAAAAAGCTTCCTGTTGAAAATGGGAGCTTGAAGGAAGCCAGGGAAGGTAGAGGGGGGGAGGGAGAGCTTTCTAGGCAGGAGGGACAGACAGAAAATATGCTTACAGCAGATAAATGGAGTGTCTTGTTTGTGGCACAGCAAAGAGGCCAGTATCACTAGATCAAAGAGTATGTGGAAGGAAGGGAGGAGGGGGTGAGGCTATACAAGATTTTGAGGATGCCAAACACTGTTTTGTATTTGATCCTGGAGGTTAGTGTGGAGAACCACTGGAATTTAGCGTGAGTGTGTGTGTGTGTGTGTGTGCGATAGTCAGACCAATGCTTAAGCAAATCATTTTGGTGGCCGAATGGGAAGAGACTTAAGGCAAGCAGACCCACTGGTGGGCTATAGCAAAAGGGGGACCCCTAGAGAGAAGTTTCAAAGGTGAAATCTACAGTTCTTGGCAAGAGAATGGATATGAGGAATTGGGAGCTGGTGAGGCACTGAGGATGCCACCTAGGCTGTGAGCTTGAGGGACTGGAAGGAGAGAATTTCCCTCAACACTTCTGTGGAAGTTTAGAGCTTGGGAGGACTGAGGGAGGAGATAATGATTTCAGTTTTGAACATGGAACTCTGCAGGAGCTGCTTCACAGATGCTAGCTGGGAGGATGGGGCTGGAAGCAGGATGAATGAGGGAGGGCTTGCTGCTCCCCTGGTTCCTATAGCTTATCTGCCTGTTGGTGGCCGTTGGCCCACATTTGGTGGTGGTGGTGGTTGGGAGGAAAGTAGGTCCACAATGATTTCTCCTTCCCTGACGGCTTCAAAGGCAGAACTGAAAGCAGGTCTGGTGGAGGGGATACTGTTCCCAAGGTTCCTAAGGTCAGGGGGCCTGGCTTGTTGATTAACTGATTGAGCTTAGAGTTTTCCTCTATAAAGAAAGATTCTTTAGATTTCAGAAAAAAGAAACCCTTTTCTCCAGTAAAGATCCCAAGATAATCTGAGACGAGGAACTGATTTGTCCACAATCTTTAGCATACCACGTCCAAGGAGAAAGCCATTTCCCCTACTTTGGGGCCCTTTGTAATTTATACCTCCAAATTGCCTCAAAGAAGCTCAAAAGAACTATTCTGGCATCTTTCTGGATATACTTTCTCTTAAAATGTGCTTAGCTTTGTACAAGTGGGGAAATAATAGTGATTTTATAACTGTTAAATGGAGAAGATAGATTTTGGCTAGCAGCACTTGTATCCCAGAGGCTGAAGAATTACAGAGTTATCCATCAAAACGGACAAATAAATTTAATAACAAAAAAGGAATGGAAACAGTTCCACTTAAATGAAAAGTAAATTCATCAACTATCTATTTGCATTTTTTAAAGACCCCTGGATATGTCTTCCTATTGATCCAGCCATCTGAGCAAACTCTATAATGCTTAACCTAAAATATGATTATAAACTCAGGATGCATGAGAAGAAATGGAATTGGATCATGCTAGCATATAGAAAACTGTTCTCTAAAGGTACTTTATTTTATTAACTCTTTCTTACCCTCCTATCAGAAATGTCATCCTACCTTCACACAGAAAACTTCTCAGGTGAATTCCTAATATTCCACCTGCCAATGGAACTTAACCTAGACTGTTCAAGTTCATTACAGCACATTGATCAATAATCTTGAAAGCAATGAGCATTCCCTGACAAATTTTTAGATGTCTCTACAAAATACAAAAAACAATGCATTTTACTCTCAGAGAATTCAAATCTTACTTGGCACCTATTCAGAATCTACATTTTCTTCTGGGGGGAAAATTCTACATTTAAACAAAAGTATGTGTGTCATCGCACATTGATGGAAGTCTGGAATTAAACTTAGTACTGCCAAGAGTTCTTGGCTTCTCTCTGCCTGTTTGGCAGCTAGGTGGCCTTAGCAAAGTCAACTTACTTCTTGGGGCCCATTTTCCTCACATGTAAAATGAAGAAGATGGTCTGGATGATCTTAATTCCCTTACAATTCTAAAATTCTTATCTCCAGTAAAGATAAAATACTGAGATTCTCTTTCCCGATATGAGATTTTATCTTAGTATGATTTCCTTTGAGGTATTGCTATTTTGTTAAGTTGCCTTATGTTCACCCCTTACCCCACAGGAACAAAGACCTAGATGGAATTTCTCTTTCTAATTCTTGCTGCTGAGATGTGTTGGAGATGTATGAAAATGGTGATGACTTATGTGGGTTTATTTTGGATCCTGTGACTTTGAAAAAGTTGTTGATTATTTCCACTAGCTTTTTGGTTGATTCTCTAGGTTTCTTTAAGTAGACCATCATGTCATCTGCAAAGAGTGATAGCTTGGTCTCCTCATTGCCAATTTTAATACCTTCAATTTCTTTTTCTTCTCTAATTGCTACTGCTAGTGTTTCTAGTACAATACTAAATAATAGAGGTGATAATGGACATCCTTGTTTCACTCCTGATCTTATTGGGAAGGCTTTGAGTTTATCCCCATTGAAGATGATGTTTGCTGATGGTTTTAGATATATACTGTTTGTAATTCTTAGGAAAGGCCCTTCTCTTCTACTGCTTTCTAGTGTTTTCAATAGGAATGGGGGCTGTATTTTATCAAAGGCTTTTTCTGCATCTATTGAGATAATCATGTGATTTTTGTCAGCTTGCTGACAAAAAATATGGTCAATTATGTGTATGGGTTTCCTAATATTGAACCATCCTTGCATTCCTGGTATAAATACTACCTGGTCATAGTGAATAACCCTCGTGATCACTTGCTGGAATCTTTTTGCTAGTGTCCTAATTAAGATTTTTGATTCTATATTCATTAAGGAGATTGGTCCATAGTTTTCTTTCTCTGTTTTTGACCTGCCTGGCTTTGGGATCAGTACCATATTTGTGTCATCAAATGAATTTTGTAGAACCCCTTCTTTGCTTATTCTGTCAAATAGTTTGTATAATATTGGGATTAGTTGTTCTTTGAATGTTTGATAGAATTCATTTGTGAATCAATCTGGACCTGGAGATTTTTTTCTTAGGGAGTTCTTTGATCTCTTGTTCAATTTCTTTTTCTGATATGGGGTTGTATAGGTAATCTATTTCTTCCTCTGTTAGTCTAGGCAATTTATATTTTTGTAAGTATTCATCCATATCACCTAGATTGCCATATTTGTTGCCATATAACTGGGCATAATGGTTTTAAATAATTGCCTTAATTTCCTCTTCATTAGAGGTGAGGTCTCCCTTTTCATCTTGGATACTGTCAATTTGGTTTTCTTCTTTCCTTTTTTTTAATTAGACTGACCAGTACTTTGTCTATTTTATTTGTTTTTTTCAAAGTACCAGCTTCTAGTCTTATTTATTAAATCAATAGTTCTTTGACTTTTCAATTTTATTAATTTCTCCTTTGATTTTTAGGATCACTAATTTAGTCATCATCTGAGGATTTTTAATTTGTTCACTTTCTAATTTTTTAATTTGCATGCCCAATTCATTGACCTCTGCCCTCCCTAATTTGTTAATATATGAATTCAAGGATATAAATTTCCATTGCTTTGGCTGCATCTGTGACAAGGAAATCACTTTAAAAGACTGATATATATTAATTTAAGGTCGCCAAGGAATTCAGCTATGTAATTCCTAAATGAAAACTCAAGTCAGCCGTCAACCTTTTATAGAGTTTAATTACAAACAGGAGGAAGAAAGGAATTAGAGAGAGAGAGAGAGAGAAAGGGGAGAGAAGGGAATAGGGCTTAAATACCCCTTCTGTTTAGGCTGGGCCAAAAGGCCCAAGCCCTTAGATAGCTGGGGCAAAGAAAGGAGATCAGTCCCTATTACTCACGTGACCAAAATGGAGAAACAGTCTCAGGGGCCTCCACCTCCAGCTTCCTTCAGAGCAAGCTTCTCAGAGCACCTCTCCAACCACTCAGAGCCAAAACTCTCCAACCCACCCTCAGTCCTCAGACCCCTCTATCTTTAAGGAAACCATCCAAGTTCCCTCCCCTCAGTTCTCACATCTACCAATCACTGTCCATGTCTCCCTGTGCCAATGGTGGCTCTAGCTTAACCCAGGACTGCCCAGAGGTCTGTGGCTTTGCACATGTTTGTTGAAGGTCATATTCTCAAATAATTAAATCTTGATCTTTTGCTACAGCCCTTCCTAAATCCTGTTACCCTGAGTAGGGTAGAGATTGGAATAATTAAATTTTGATCTATGCTGCAGCCCTTCCTAAATACTGTTAGGACTGAGTAGGGTGGAGATTGCAATTTCCAAGACCTGGTTCTGTCATTCCAAGTATCTCCATTGTATCAATTCTAAAATCAATCATGACTCAAAGAAATTCCTGTTCTATGCTTAAGCATAGGTCAAAGCCCTTTCCATTGTTCAGCAAAAGGTTTCTGTCCTAAAGTAATCTTAAGAAGGGAGGAGGAGGAACCTCCCATGCCAATGGGGTTCACATTCCAATAGAGTTCCCACTCTCAATAGGAAATTTTTCAAGTATGAAATTTCCCAATGGTGAAATTTCCAACATTTATAAGTCTAAGAAATTTTTAGGTTTACACATCCCATAGGTTTTGAAAGGATGTCTCATCATTGTCATTTTCTTCAATGAAATTATTAATTGTTTCTATGATTTGTTCTTTAACTAACCAGTTTTGGAGAATCGTATTGTTTAATTTCCAATTAATTTTTGATTAACCTCACTATGTACCCTTACTAATTATTATTTTCATTGAATTGTGATCTGAGAAGGTTGCATTTATTATTTCTGCTCTTTTGCACTTGTTTGCAATGTTTTTATGCCCTAATACATGGTCAGTTTTTGTGAATGTACCATATGCTGCTGAAAAGATGGTGTATTCCTTTTTGTCCCTATTTATTTTTCTCCACATATCTACTTACTCTAATTTTTCTAAGATTTCATTCACTTCTCTTACCTCTTCCTTATTTATTTTTTGGTTTGATTTATCTAGTTCATATAGAGGAAGGTTCAGGTCTCCCACTAGTATGGTTTTTCTATCTATTTCATCCTTGAGCACCACTAGTTTCTCCTTTAAAAATTTGGATGCTATGCCATTTGGTGCATATATGTTGAGTACTGATATTTCCTCATTGTCTATACTGCCTTTTATCAGGATGTAATTACCTTCCCTATCTCTTTTAACTAGATTTATTTTTACTTTGGCTTTCTCAGATATCATGATTGTGACTACTGCCTTTTTTTTTTATCAGTTGATGCCCAATAGATTTGGCTCCATCCTCTTACTTTCCCTCTATGCATATCTACCTTCCTCATGTGTGTTTCTTGTAGACAGCATATGGTACGGTTTTGGATTCTAATCCACTCTGCTATTTGCTTGCATTTTGTGGGTGAGTTCATTCCATTCACATTCAGAAATATGATTACCAGCTGTGTATTTCCCAGCATTTTGATTTCTACTCCTAGTCCTGCCTTTTCTTTTTCACTATTTCCTTCTATACCAATGTTCATTTTAAATCAGTCCCCCTAGTCCCCACCCTCATTTTACTTCCCTTTATACCACCCTCCCTTCTAATTCCCCCCCTTATTTTCTTTGCAGTCTTTTTAAAACTACCCCCACCTTCTCCCTCCCTTGTACTGCTTCCCTCCCCACCAGTCCGTTTCTTACTCTTCTACTTCCCTATAGGGCGCAAATCTATTCTCTGCCCCAATGGATTGGATTGTTCTTCCCTCTTTGGGTCAATTTCAATGCACATAAGAGTTGAGTATTTCCTATCTCCAACCTCTTTACCCTTCCATTGTATTTATGTTCTCCCCCCTCCCACCATGAGCTTCTTTGTGACATATAAATTTATCCCCTTTTGTTTCTTTTCCCATTTCTTTTTTATTAACCTCTTTTTTAGATCGAGTTCTCTCTCTCTCTCTCTCTCTCTCTCTCTCTCTCTCTCTCTCTATATATATATATATATATATATATATATATATATATATATATATATACATATATATATATACACACACACACATATATGTATTAATGCATACATATATCTATATACCTATTTATGTCTTGTTATTTCATCCTATACAGTTTGTCACTGTTCCCTCTAAGTGTAATTCTTCTAGCTGCCCCGGTGATAATAACAATTTTTAAGAGTTACCAATGACCTCTTTTCTTATAGGGATACATATCATTTTAACTTATTGAGTCTCTTAAAATTTTTTTGTTTTGTTTTTGTTTTGTTTTGCATTTATCCCTCTTTTTAAATTATCTTTTGATGATTCTCTTGAGTTCTGTGCTTGGACATCAAATTTTCTGATCAGGTGTGGTCTTTTCTTTACAAATTCTTGGAATTCTTCTATTTTGTTGAATGACCATACTTTCCCCTGTAAGAATATAGTCAGTTTTGCTGGGTAGTTGATTCTTGGCTGTAGACCTAGTTCCCTTGCTTTCTAGAATATCATATTCCATGCCTTTTGGTCCTTCAGTGTAGATGCAGCCAGATCCTGCATTATCCTCACTGTGGTTCCATGGTATCTGAATGACTTCTTGGCAGCTTGTAATATTTTTTCTTTTGTCTGTGTGAACCTTAAAAATTCCCAGACCCTACTTCATAAGATTGGATTAAGACCATTCCCCATTTGGACAGTGAACTCTACTTAGATCAGGAATGTGAGAACTCTACTTCATCTACTTAAGTCTGCCCTAGGGGAAGATAAAGTTGTAAATTCTTTTCTGAACAATGAAAAGTACTTAAACCCATACTTATAATAAGGCAAAAAGTTCTTAAGATAAGTACCTATAAAGGTCAGGCAATTTGTGAATTTACAAGGAACAAAGAGCTGAGAAACTTACTCAGAGCTTCCCTGGTGTGAATTACTCAAAAATTTATACCTTCTTAGGTGTGAACTAAGAGTGGTCTGTCCTTTGAAAAACGTCTACTGTGATTGGTAGATGGGAGAACTTAGGGGAGGTGACATAGGAGAAAATTCCCTATACAAGGAGATGAGAAATCTGAGAAAGTAAGAAACAGTCTCTTAAAAACAGTCTCTAAGGAGGCTGTTGGGAGAGAGCTCTGAAAGACTCTCTAAGGAGGCTCTGAAGACAGTCTGAAGGAGGCTGATTCTGACTGGAACTCCCTCTGAGGAGACTTGTCCCTCTGAATCCTTGCTTGGACAGATCTTGTGGTGAGTGATTAAGGACTGACTGATCTCTCTCTTAAGACTCATGTCTAGGCCATGTTGGCTTAAGGCCCTTCATACTTATTCCTTTCTTATTCTTTCTCTCCTTTTCTTTAATTCCACATTTGTATTAATTAAAATCTCTATAAAACCACAGCTATCTTGGGTATATTTTAATAATTGGGAATATTTCCCTGGCAACCACCTTATATTCGATTTAAAACAAAACACTATAGTGAAAACATATTTTCTGTGGACACAATTTACTCATCCACTCTTTTATCTACTATAATTTAAGTCTTCCACTATTTTAATCACTACAGTTTATGACACCCAACCATTTTAATTATTACATCTAGTAGTTCTTGAATTTGGTGATAACATTCCTGGGTGTTGTCACTTGGGGATTAAGTACAGAAGGTGATCTGTGTATTCTTTCAATCTCTACTTTTCTCTCTTGTTCTAGAATATGGGGGCAGTTTTCTTGAATAATTTCCTGTAGTATTATGTCCAGGCTTTTTCTTTTGTCATGGTCTTCTGGTAGACCAAAGATTCTTAAATTGTCTCTCCTCGAATGATTTTCTAAATCTTCTGTTTTGTGAATGAGATGCTTCATATTTTCCTCAATTTTTTCATTCCTTTCATTTTGTTTTATAGTGTCCTGCTGCCTTGTGAGGTCACTTAATTCTAGTTGTTGTATTCTGGTTCTTAAAGATTGGATTTTATCCATGGCCTTTTGGTCATCCTTCTCCTTCTGGTCTGGTTTTCTTTGGAGGTCATCTCTCATCTCCTTTACCTCATCTCTCATCTCCTTTGCCTCATCTTTCATCTTCTTTGCCTCATTTTTCATCTCCTTTGCCTCATTTTCAAGCTGGTTGATTTTGGCTTTCAAGACACTATTTTCTGTTTCCAGATGACTTATCCTAGTTTTTAAATTCTTTTCCCAATTGTCTTCAGCCTCTCTTAATTGAATTGCATTTTGAGTTCTTCCAAAGCCTGTATCCAATTCACTTGGATTTCTATTTTATTGCTTGGCTCCTCCTCTGTTCCATTTGCTCTTTGTTCGTTGCCTGTATAGGAGCTGCCAATTGTAATTTCTTTTTTCTTTTTCTGTTGTTTACTCATATTTATCCCTTCTTTTCTCCCCGTAGTTGTCTGTGCTCTTGCTCCTCTCATTTTTTTTTGGTTTTGGGATTTTCTGACAGTCTCCCCTCTTGGAGCTTTGTCAGGAGAGCTCTCTGTGAGGTCTGTGGGGGAGGAGTGTTGGAGTTTGAGTTTCCCTGTCCTCTGGAGGCTTTTGATTGGATTAAAGTCCAGCAGTCTGTGAGGGAGGGGTGTTGGAACTTGGGCTTCCCTGACCTCTGAAGACTTTTGAAGGTATTAAGTTCAGGTGGTCTGGTCTGGATGTGCTCTGAGGCCAAAACCTCCTGGAAGGCTAGAGCAGTATGGAGGGTCTCTGCTGCTGTAACCAGGCTACCCGCTCTGCACTCCCTCTCCAGCTCCTTCCCAACCTCCTGTGTTTGATGCTCTCAACCTGGCACAACCCTGCCTGCAAGGTACACCCTCCAGACCAGTACCTTTACCCACCCAGAGGTTCCTGTTGCCGCTGGAGGCTTAGCGCTCTAGGTGTGTGTGTGGGGGGGGGAGGGGTCTTGGGACCTTCCTTCTGCCTTCCCCTTTAACACGAGTGTTCTCAAATTCCAGCTTTTGGGGGGGGGTGTACCTTTTGAATTGATTCCAGCAGGAGGGTTCCTTGGCTCTGTCTTGTTGTTGGGTTTGATTTTCAGTCCCCTGGGAGCATTAGTTTGTAATTGGTAAGGAAGGTTATTCAGAGGTCTGAACTTTTGCTGCTTCTAAGCCGCCATCTTGACTCCACCTCCTTAATTTCCTCTTCATTAGAGGTGAGGTCTTCCATTCCATCTTGGATATTGTTAATTTGGTTTTCTTCTTTCCTTTTTTATTAGATTAACCAGTACTTTGTCAATTTTATTTGTTTATTTAAAGTATCGGCTTCTTGTCTTACTTATTAATTCAATAGTTCTTTGATTTTTTATTTTATTAATTTCTCCTTTAATTTTTAGGATTTCTAATTTAATTTTTATCTGGGGATTTTTAATTTGAGGAACAAAAACCTAGAGTTGGAAGGGAATTCAGAAGTCATCGAGTATAACCCTTCTATATTACAGATGAAGAAAATGAGACTTAAGGAAGCTAAGTGACTTACCTAAGGATACACAGGTATTATAAATGTCAGAAGGAAATTTGAACCCGTTTTCTAATTGCTGAGTCAATGTTCAATCAGACCTGATAAGAAATTCAGTGACTCTCTCTCTCTCTCTGTGTATGTGTGTGTGTGTGTCCGTCTCTTTCTGTCACTTTCTTTGTGTCTCTCTTTCTCCCTTCTTCTTTTTTTAAACCGTTACCTTCCAGCTTAGAACTGATACTAAGTAACCTTTCTCAGATGGAAGAGCAGTTAGGGCAAGGTAATTGGGGTTCAATGACTTGGCCAGAGTCACGTGGCTAGGAAGTATCTGAGAGTCACATTTGAACCCAGGACCTCCCTATTCTGGGAGAGTGAAGTTGTTGGAAAAGAGATCTTTATAAGAGAGATCCTCTTCTGGGCAGACTGGGTATAACATAGGTCTGACTAATAAAAAAGCCGAAATAGCCCTGGGCATAGGCTGTCTCCCAAGACAGATCATACACTTTTAAGAAGATGTCCCAGAAGCGACATAAGCCTCTAGGTCAAGATCTGTCTTTTTCAAGAAAGTCACTCTTTCCTCAGTGGGAAATCACCCAGATTCTATTTAATATTTGGGTTTGAGTGAATAAATTCTTCCAATACCCATCAGCGCCCTGGAAACTAGCATCAGCCAAGCAAACTAGGAGCATCCAAACGCTTGGACTAGCACTTAGCAACCCTGGAGCAGGGGACTTTTGTCCTAGGTTCCTTAGGCTATGCTCAGACCACTGTCCTGACAGGAGGATCCCTGAATTAGGCAGAGCAAGTCATTCAGGGGTTGTGCACCCTAAGCATTAGAACTTGGACTGATAGTCCCATGGCTTATCAGCAGCCTGCGCTCCAAGCCCTCTGTTCATTCCACTACCCCAAGCTGCCTCTCACTGCCAGCAGCAAATGGAACAGAAAAGGCCATGCACACATCCAAGTCAAATCTTGTTCTTTGTATGCAGCCTAAATAGACTGCACTGTTTGGTGGTGATTGAAATAAAGAAAAATAGAATCGTTGACACATTGGATTGGAATAGGTAATATATCATTCTAACTAGAAAAAGAAGGAGAGGAGACGACTTACTTGCTCACTATTGTTGCAGTTCAGTCATGTTGTGGAATTACCCACTTCACACAGTGTCTGACTCTTCATGACCCCATTTGGGGTTTTTCTTGGCAAAGACACTGGAGTGGTTCACCATTTTCCTGCTCCTGCTCATTTTACAGAAGAAGAGATTGAGGCAAACAGGGTGAAGTGATTTATCCGAGGTCACGCATTGGGTGAGGCAAGATTTGAACTGAGGTCTTCCTGAGTCTAAGTCCAGCACTCTGTCACCTTGCTGCCCTATTTGTCTATAGATGTAGCCTAAAAACATAGGTACAAAGAGTGACAATACGTACTAAACTATGTATGATTTGTGAGCCAAATCTAGAGGTGAGCAAGCGTATGGCAGCAGACAGGGTGGGCTATCTACCTCTCTCTAACCTCTCACCTTGGAGGGACACCTTACTTGGTTTGATTCCCTTGGCTTCAAGAGATCTCATCATGGCTTCCAACCAGGAACATATATAGGTAGAGAATTAACACTGAAAATAATGCCAGAAGGATCATCACATCCCCACCCAACATTCCAGTTTTCAAGCAGAGAGTCTTCTACCCATAAGCTAGCAGAGATTGCCTGGGAGACTTCAAGCAGATTAAGGAAAAAGGAAAACTCCAGAATCAATGTAGTAACAAATATTTATTCAGTACCTTCTGAAAGTAAGCCCCTTCCCTGTGATGCTAGACTAGTGGGAGATGTTGAAAAATAGTCTTTGCTCTCCAGAAGCTTGTGCTCCATTTGGAGGAACAAGACACATACAGATGAAACCATAACTGATGGTACAGGCTGGAATATGCCAAACAAGCAGCACATTACATCTGTTGTAGTCGGAGGCTTGGCTGTTGTCTAATTTGACTGATGGGAAGAATGATGAAGGAATAGCTGAAAGGGAAGCCAAACAAAATAGGCACACGTTTTTTCAAGTTACTTTCCAGTAGTTACATAGTCAATGGAAAAAGACACCCCACCTTTAAAAGGACCTGATAATATGTGGTTTACAAAAGTAACCACTAAATAAAAGTGGCTGACTGGTATGAAGGCGTAAGCATCTGGGTTCTAAATGAGGTCCTGACACTGGCGAGCTGTGTGACTTTGAAAAAAACAACTTCTCTGAGTCTTGGTTTCTGCATCTCCAAAATAGTGACGCATGGCAAAATGGTAGAGGAGGTAGCCTATGGGATCAGGAAGACTTTGACACATACAAGCTGTGCAATCATGAGAAAGTCATCTGATCTCTCGGTATCCCTGGGACTCTATGCTTAGTTGTTGAATAGTGTTGGCAAAGGGAATGTCCATACCAGGAATTCCTCACACTGATGAAGTTGTCAGTCTGGACTCTTCTGTCTCCTGACAATGGAAATAATATTACCTGCCCAGTTAACTCATAGGATTATGAAAAACAAATGGCTAAATGTGTTGGGAAAGTCCTCTACAACCTTCAAGTGCTATAGAGATAAAAGCTTTGAGCATTTCCTTATTCTGACTTGCTTTACACAGGAAGAAAAAAGAGCAAGGAAGCCAAATTTGCTACTGGGCAGTTGGTTGTCGGAGTCTTTTTTTCCTCTCTGTGTCTCCTGGAGAAGCATCTTCCTGCAGGAATAGGAATGAAGCTCTGAGATAGGGAATTGGGCGTGAAGGTAAGAGTCAAAGCACCGTGGACAAGTGGAATTTGTTACAGGGAAGGTCAGTGTGGTGGCTTCGAGAACCTAAAAGTAGACTAAGTTTTTTATAGCTATTGGCCAGTCACGTTTCTGAAGTATTCAACACTTGGCATGGGATTGATATGCTTCTAGTACTTTCCTAGGTGGGAAGTCTATCAGAGGGTTGCACAACCCTCCAGCAGGTCTGTGATGCCATAGATATGGGCACTCAATGGCGCAGCTCATAACCCATCCATGCCTGTCCATCCTCTGCCACTTCCACCCATGGTGTTCTATAAAGCCAGCAGAGGGGGCTGAACCCGTGCCACACATGGGAAGTCTGTCCAGTTATCTGTCACTGTGGCCACGTGACTGGCTCATCTTGTCTTCGGGTCCTACATTCCTCTGATGACATCTTTGACATACCTTTTGTGCGATCTCTTTTTCCTAATGGAGTGTGGCCTACTCACACCCAGAAGTACCCCCCATTGCCATTTGGGCAATTCTCAACCATAATTACTCCCATAACAACCGCCGCCACCACCAAATCCTCCACTGGTTGGTTTCAAAAACAAGCCAAAGACGTTATGCTAAAAATGAGGAGGCATTCCAATAAAAGGTTAGCCGGGTTCTAAAAATGACATCACTTCTTTAAAAGCCTCAAAACCCAAACTCCAATAGTCTTGAAAGACGTTGTCATCGAGGCAGCAAATCCAGAAAATGCCACAATCCAAGGAAAAGACGATGGCTTCGTCACTGCCTCCCGGCACGACACCAGGTACTAGGAGAGAGGGAAAGAATGGACAAATGTACGCCACAGATCCTCATCAGCCCCCTCCACCTGCAGGCCACAAAGTGCTTTCCTCAATCCTAAATTAGCTTTCTTGACGTACACTTCAGTGGAACAGTTTCCAGCCTCAGAAATTCATTATTGAACTTGATAACTTGATAACTAATGCTATGGCGATTCCCAAATCCTCTGAGAAAAAAAGGCTTCTTTTCTCCAAGGAATATAGAGAAAGCCCCATTTGTGATGCTTCTCCAGGAGACACAGAGAGGAAAAAAAGACTCCGATAACCAACTCCCCAGTAGCAAATTTGGCTTCCTTTCTCTTTTTTCTTCCTGTGTAAAGCAAGTCAGAATAAGGAAATGCTCAAAGCTTTTATCTCTATAGCACTTGAAGGTTGTAGAGGACTTTCCCAACACATGGGAGGTGCTGCACAGGCTCAAATACAGCATTCTTACAGGTGAGCCAGGCATTGCAGGGAAGAAGCATCATTCCCAGCACTCCTCAGTCACCTGGGTATGGGGAAGTACCAGCCAGGCTGCAAATCTTCATGTGGTTTCATTGAGCAAGAGACTATGACCAAAGAGGAAGAGACCCAAGCAAGAGCCGGGAAGCTACAAGCCGCCTCTCCCAAAGAGACATCTTGCCTTAGCAAAGCAGAGAAGGAACCAAGGATCTGCAATTCATCCTCCCTTGTCATTTTTGCCCCCTGGTGAGTTCCTGATAATGAAGTATGGTGTTGAAATACATCCTTTTCCTCTGAAAACATATGATTACATTCATAGTTTTAAAACTAGTTCTTCCCACACCACAAACACTTGATCCTGACCATCAAAGGTTAAGCTTTGAAGGACTCTACCTTGGAAATTCCAGGATCTGTTGTTTTCCTTGTGTAGCCTTTTGCTTCTCACTTGACTACTTAACTTTCTACATTTTTTGCACTAAAAGAAAAAAAGTTGAAAGAAATTTAAAGACACAAAGAAAAAAATCCAACAAAAAAAGATATTGTGGGGCAGAGAAATAGTAGGCGTGGAACTGAATCACCATCTTGTCTATCACTGACAGAGAAGCAGGCTCAGAGAGAAGGAGCTCTTCTTTCTCTTCAGTTCCCAAGTGATGTCCACTTCCTGGTGAGCAAGGGGAACATTGAGTCTTGCTACATGCCCTGCCACTGAACCTTTCAAAGTTCCAGGAATTGGCATCTACCCTTCTCTAGATTTCTGGACCTTGCCATTCACCCTGAAGCTGAATCTTCCCACATACCGATTGCTCCCCGTCTCAGAATGTGAGCTTCTTGAGGGCAGAGACTTATCTTACTTTCTGTTGGAATCTCCAGTGCTTAGCACACAAGAACTATCGAGAAATGCTCATACCTGCATTCATTCTTTAGAAAAGAGGGGACTATTCCACAGTTCTGTTTTTTAAGAATATCAGTTTGGCAGTTGTACAGAAGATGGATTGAAAAGAACAACTCCAACAGGCACAGAGACCAAATAAAAGGCAAAAATGGTAATCCAGGAGAGAAGTTAAGAGGACCTAAATTCTAGCCACATCTGTGTGAATAGAGAGAAGGGGACAAAATGTGAGAGATTTGGGGGAGGTAGAATTGATGGGATTTGGCTACTAATTGGGGAAGAGGAGCAAAGAAGAATGCACAGGCAAGAATGACTCTTATTAAAATTGGGGTCACCCAAATGACAGTGGAGAACGGAACAAGGATATGAAGAGGCAATAAAACAAACAACCCACATTGAACTATGCACCAGAACCAATGTAAACAGTGTTAAATAAAAAAGATGTACAATTAGAAGAGAGCCAATTGATCACAAAATAAGGTTGATAGATAACAGATGGACAACCCATGAAATATCAACAGATCTAGAGGAAGGCAGCGAATTTGCTATATGGATACCCTGAGGAAGAGGTGCAGGGAACATGGAGAAGAGTTATGGGATGAGAAGAGTTATGGGATGAGAAGGCAGGGATGCGTTGAATGCCCAATGTTGAGGGGCAGGTAGTATTCACATTAATCAAACCACAAATCTACCTCATATCAAAGTAATTGAAAGAATGCTAGATTTGGAATCAGAGGGATTTAGTTTGAATGGACATTGTCCTGACTAGCTATATGACTTTAGGCAAGCCATTTCATTTCTCTGATTTGGTTTCTTCCACTATAAAATAAGACAGGTGGGACAAGCAACTAGGTAATGCAGTGGATGGAGTGCTGGGCCTGGAGTCAGGAAGGTTCATCTTCTTGAGCTCAAATCTGGCCTTACACAAAAATTGACCATGTATTAGGGCATAAAAACATTGCGAAAGAGTGCAAAAGAGCAGAAATAATAAATGCAACCTTCTCAGATCACAATGCAATGAAAATAATAATTAGTAATGGTACATGGAGAGGTAAGTCAAAATTAATTGGAAATTAAACAATACAATTCTCCAAAACCAGTTAGTCAAAAAACAAATCATAGAAACAATTAATAATTTCATTGAAGGAAATGACAATGATGAGACATCCTTTCAAAACCTATGGGATACAGCAAAAGCAGTACTCAGGGGGAAATTTATATCCTTGAATTCATATATTAACAAATTAGGGAGAACAGAGGTCAATGAATTGGGCATGCAAATTAAAAAAACTAGAACGTGAACAAATTAAAAATCCTCAGATGAAGACTAAATTAGAGATCCTAAAAATCAAAGGTGAAATTAATAAAATTGAAAGTCAAAGAACTATTGATTTAATAAATAAAACTAGAAGCTGGTACTTTGAAAAAAACCAAATAAAATAGACAAAGTACTGGTCAGTCTAATTAAAAAAAGGAAAGAAGAAAACCAAATTGACAGTATCCAAGATGAAAAGGGAGACCTCACCTTTAATGAAGAGGAAATTAAGGCAATCGTTAAAAACTATTATGCCCAATTATATGACAACAAATATGGCAATCTAAGGGATATAGATGAATACTTACAAAAATATAAATTGCCTAGATAACAGAGGAAGAAATAGATTACCTAAACAACCCCATATCAGAAAAAGAAATTGAACAAGACATCAAAGAACTCCCTAAGAAAAACCCCCCAGGTCCAGATGGATTCACAAATGAATTGTATCAAACATTCAAAGAAAAACTACTCCCAATATTATACAAACTATTTGACAGAATAAACCAAGAAGGGGTTCTACCAAATTCATTTTACAACACAAATATGGTACTGATCCCAAAGCCAGGCAGGTCAAAAACAGAGAAAGAAAACTGTAGACCAATCTCCCTAATGAATATAGATGCAAAAATATTAAATAGGATACTAGCAAAAAGACTCCAGCAAGTGATCACGAGGGTTATTCACTATGACCAGGTAGGATTCATACCAGGAATGCAAGGATGGTTCAATATTAGGAAAACCATCCACATAATTGACCATATTAACATGCAAACTGACCAAAATCACATGATGATCTCAAAAGATACAGAAAAAGCCTTTGACAAAAGATACAGAAAAAGCCTTTGACAAAATACAACACCCATTCCTATTGAAAACAATAGAAAGTATAGGAATAGAGGCCTTCCATAAAAATAATAAACAGTATATATCTAAAACCATCAGCAAAACATCGTCTGCAATGGGGATAAACTAGAAGCCTTCCCAATAAGATCAGGAGTGAAACAAGGATGCCCATTATCACCTCTATTATTTAACATTGTACTAGAAAAACTAGCAGTACCAATTAGGGAAGAAAACGAAATTGAAGGTATTAAAATTGGCAATGAGGAGACCAAACTATCACTCTTTGTGGATGATATAATGGTCTACTTAAATAATACTAGAGAATCAACTAAAAAGCTAGTGGAAATATTCAACAACTTTAGCAAAGTTGCAGGATACAAAATAAACCCACATAAGTCATCAGCATTTCTATATATCTCCAACCCATTTCAGCAGCAAGAATTAGAAAGAGAAATTCCATTTAAAATCACCCTAGACAATATAAAATACTTGGAAATCTATCTGCTGAGACAAACACAGGAACTATATGAACACAACTACAAAACATTCTCCACACAATTAAAGCTAGATCTAAAGAGTTGGAGAAACATTGATTGCTTATAGGTAGGACAAGCTAACATAATAAAAAGGACAATCCTGCCCAAATTAATTTACTTCTTTACTGCCAGACCCATTGAAATACCAAAAATCTTTTTTACTGAATTAGAAAAAAAAATTTAAAAAGTTCATTTGGAAGAACAAAAGATCAAAAATATCCAGGGAAATCATGAAAAAAAAATGCAAAGGAATTAAGACTTGCCCTCCCAGATCTCACACGATCCTATAAAGCAGTGATCATCAAAACCATTTGGTACTGGCTAAGAGACAGAAAGGAGGATCAGTGGAATAGACTTGGGGTAAAAGACCTCAGCAAGACAGTCTATGATAAAACCAAAGATCCCAGCTTTTGGGACCAAAACCCACTATTTGATTAAAAAAAAAAACTCCTGGGAAAATTGGACAATAGTATGGGAGAGATTAGGTTTGGATCAACATCTCACACCCTACACCAAGATAAATTCACAATGGGTGAATGACATGAATATAAAGAAGGAAAGTATAAGAAAATTAAGCAAACACAGGATAGTATACTTGTCTGATCTTTGGGAAAGGAAAGACTTTAAAACCAAGCAAGAGCTAGAAAAAAATCACAAAATGTAAAATCAATAATTTTGATTACATCAAATTAAAGTTTTTGTACAAACAAAACTAATGTAACCAAAATTAGAAGGGAAGCAACAAACTGGGAAACAATCTTCATAACAAAAACCTCTGACAAAGGTCTAATTACTCAAATTTACAAAGAACTAAACCAATTGTACAAAAAAATCAAGCCATTCTCCAATTGAAAAATAGGCAAGGGACATGAATAGGCAATTTTCAGTTAAAGAAATCAAAAAAATAAGCACATGAAAAAGTGCTCTAAATCTTTAATAATCAGAGAAATGCAAATCAAAACAACTCTGAGGTATCACCTCATACCTAGCAGTTTGGCCAACATGACAGCAAAGGAAAAGTAATGAATGCTGGGGGGGATGTGGCAAAGTTGGACATTAATGCTTTGCTGGTGGAGTTGTGAATGGATCCAACCATTCTGGAGGGCAATTTGGAACTATGCCCAAAGGGCAATTAAAGACTGTCTACTCTTTGATCCAGCCATAGCACTGCTGGGTTTGTACCCCAAAGAGATAATAAGGGAAAAGACTTGTACAAGAATATTCATAGCTGCACTCTTTGTGGTGGCCAAAAATTGGAAAATGAGGGGATGCCCTTCAATTGAGGAATGGCTGAACAAATTGTGGTATATGTTGGTGATGGAATACTATTGTGCTCAAAGGAATAATAAAGTGGAGGAATTCCATGGAGACTGGAACAACCTCCAGGAATTGATGCAGAGCGAGAGGAGCAGAACCAGGAGAACATTGTACACAGAGACTGATACACTGTGGTACAATCAAATGTAATGGACGTCTCCATTAGTGGCAGTGCAGCGACCCTGAACAACTGGGAGGGATCTGTGAGAAAGAACACTATCCACATTCAGAGGAAACACTGTGAGAGTATAAACACGGAAGAAAACAACTGCTTGAATACATGGGTCAAGGGGGATATGATTGGGGATATAGACTCTAAATGAACATCTTAATGCAAACACCAACAACATGGAAATAGATTCTGATCAAGGACACAAGTAATACCCAATGAAATTGCCTGCCGGCTGCAGATAGGGTGGGTGGAGGGGAGAGAGGGAAATAAAGTGTCTATTGTAACCAAAAAAAAATTTTTTTTAATTAAATAAATTTTTTTTTAAAAATCTGGCCTTACACTCACTAACTGTGTGACCCTGGGCAAGTCACTTAGTCCTGTTGATTTTGGTTTCCTCATCTCTAAAATGAGCCAGAGAAGGAAGTGGCAAACTACACCTTTGCCAAGAAAATCTCAAATGTGGTCACAAAGTCAGATGTGGCTGAACAACAAGGAATTCCATAATTCTGCTTGAAAACATACATTCAGAGTAATCAATAAAGTATATTACTCCCAGAAAAATACATCAGCTTATGCAGATGCTTTTTCTCATCACAGAAGACATTTCCCCATTAAACTATAAACTCCTTAAGGAAAGGCACTGTCTTTTTCATATGTACAGCCCTGGGGCTTAGCGCAGGACCTGACCCATACAGAGCAGATGCTTAACATTTATTGGCTGACAGAATCCATTTTCTTAGCACAAACTTGATTTTTAAGATTTCCACATCTGAGATTAGACTCATACCACTAGCATATTCTTGGAGATAGAAGAAAAGCATAAATGATTAGTGCTAATTTCCCCAAGTTTTTTTTTTTTTAAACACCAGCATAACTTTAACAAGTCGGCCATTCACAAAATAACACAGTTAAAGAAAAACAAAATGAACTGGAATTTATCTTTCTAAGAAAAGCACTATTTTTCCAGAAAGAAAATTAAGGGATCCATATTGATCCAATTTTACAGTGATGCCAAAGCATTTTTTAGAGTACAAAGAAATGGAAACAGAGTAGACGTTAATAAATTGGGGGATGAATAAACTATGGTCCATGAATGTAGGAGAATATTATTGCATTATACAAAGGGATGAATAAGAAGACTTAAGAAAAAATAGGAACTGAAATTTAGCATTTAATCTAAAGCAGAAGATAAGGGTTGTTTTTTTGTTTTGTTTTTTATGTTAACAGAAAAGACAATAAAGTCAAACTCAATGCTATATAATGACCAAAGCTAGCCTCCAAGAAGGGCTAAATGAATACCCTTCCATTCCTTAATTACAAAAGCAGGGGACAATGTGTACAGAATAAGTTAATGTATGGGGTAAGCTGATATATTGGTCCCTTTTACTGAATTGCCTTTCCCTTGCTAACTTTGTGATCTTTGTCATAAGGGGTAACTCCCAGGATAGGAAAGGGAGGAGAGATGTCTTTGTAAATAAATATAACAACAAAAAGGAATCAATAAAATTAAAAGATAAGAGATAAGATACCAAATGCCAGCCTAAGTCCAGTGGGAAAATGAGATTTTATTTTGGTGGCTATCTAGGTGCCTGGAATCAGAATCTGTCAGTTGCATGTGTTTCCTGCTGATAAAGGGTATTTGCAAGAGGGAAAAAAAAGAAAGAAAAACTTTCCAAACTCTATTTAGAAATGATATAGTTAAAGAAATTAATATTTCCTTCTTAGCATCACAGATTCCAAGATGGATAGTGTCACTAGTTGAAGCAAACATCATGGTTTAGTATCTGGTAATTATAAATTATTTTATATTTATATATATATATATATATATATATATAAATATAAAATCATAAAATAAAGTCGTGTCCCAATGCAGTTAGTTAATATCGTTGGGTAACGTCCTGGCATGGTATTCTTGTAAGTTTAGTTTACTCTGCATGTTTTGGATGTGAAGGTGAAAAAACCTTTTTGGTGACTTTTACTTTACTTTTGAATGCCAAGAGAGGATGGAATCACTGAGGCGACTAAATATGGAAAATGAAAGAAAGCAGAATAATAAAATCTGCCTCAAATGGTCTGAGACCTGGGAGCCAAACAGGAGTGGCTACACATTTCTCCCTCGGTTCTCGCCTCCCCCAATAAACTGAAGATCTAAAGATAATCCCTTACATAAGAGGGTCAGAAGCACTTTTCTTTCTTCTCACAAGATCTCCACAGCTCAGTAGAGGTATTATTTAGACCTTGCCCGTTAGAAAACTCTCAGACGCTGCAGGTTACTTTCCTCAGGGAAAGGGATGGCAGGAAAGCTCACCCCTCACTCCTAATCCAGCAGCACTGTTTCCATTCTATCATCCGCCTATGCATTATTGGTGCTATGGAGAAACAGTTCACTCCTGTGGGTCGTTTGCCTTGTAACCTTTTTTCCCCCTATAAAATACATTTATTTGTTAAAATAAGTAAAAATAAACTAAACGGTGAGTGCGTTGCTGAGCCTAGTGCCCAGCACAGGATAAGTGCTTAATAAAAGCTTCCTCTCTCATTCCTTTTTCTAGACTTTGCTCACTTGTCACAGCCAATCTGTGGAGGGTAGAGATAAAATAGAAGCTCTCCATAGGTCACAAATCACTGCTGAGGCACTGAACTCATCAGGTAGGCTCCCCTCTGCCCGAGGACGACGTTTCTGTCTCTGGGGGAGAGGAGCCCAACAGCACAGTCACTTGGAAGCTCTTTCCACTTGTGGGCGGGAGTCACTTTTCCTCCGAGGTGGAAATAGAAATAGAGGAAGCGAGACCAGAGACGAGGGGAGGCATCACCGATAAGGGCACAAAAGTCTAAGGCTGAGCAGGAAATGACTTCAGGCATGAGATCAGAGAGGACCGGGGGGGGGGGGGGGGGGGGGGGGGGGCGGCGCTCGGCCTCTGACTCACAGACTTGAGGGCACCCCCTAAATAAGCCCTTTTACAGTCTAATTCTGTTCTTCAGGCAGCTCATCACGGGCTGACCTGCTCTGCCAGGGCTGGCATTAGGTACTATTGCACTGTGCACAGCCACCGAAGAACTCACACAAGGAGGAAGGACCAGAGCTCAGTGGGAGCCCGAGAGTTTCATTATCAGGCAGCACACAGGTGGATCTGTTGGTGCTTCACCTCCCTCAGCTCTGAAATGGGGGGGGGGGGGGGGCTAGAGAACAGTCAAAGGCTCTGGGTTCCAGTCTGAGTCACTAACTTACCTCCTCTGAGCCTATGACCTCATCTGGTACAGATGAAGAGAACCACGCATCCTCTCAGAAGCTTAGAAGGGCTGGGCGGCTGAGTGACTCAGAGAGGGGGAGGTTCTGGGTTCCAATCTGGCCTCAGACACTTCCCAGCTGGGTGACCCTAGGCAAGTCACTTCACCCCCATTGCCTAGTCTTTGCCTTTTTTTCTTAGAGATGTGCCTCTAAGACAAGAAGTAAGAATTAAGAAAGTCCTAGAACTATGGACTCTTACTTATTAAGACTTCTTAGATGGAAAGGAGCAATATCACGACAGAACAGAGAACCGGAGAATCTAGGCTAGAACATCGAGCGGGAGAGGCCACAGAAGTAGCCAAAAAAGTTGACCTATGTACAATGCTGGGTGATGGAAATCCATTTTTCCACAAGGGAAGAGCACCTGCGTGTCCTCAGGCAGAGACTGAAAGGCGGAACTGAGCGGCCAGGCTAAGAAATGAAAGGAACCTCTACCTTGTAGAGAAACGGAGTGGCCGCCCTTGAAGTCTCTTCTTTAAGTGTTTCTACCTCTTAGTGACCTCAGGAGACGGCGAACCATTCACATAAAATGAGTATTAATTGACAACGAAGACGATAAATCAGGTGATCAGAGCCGGAGAAGGCATCATGGAGCCTGGGGTAAGCCAGGAGCCCCAGATCAGCCGCTTCAGCCGCCTGGCCTCCGGGGCCCCGCGTGGAGCACGGGGAGCTGGCCTCGGTGAGCTCTAAAGGGTGTCTTCAGTCTGCAGCCAAGCCGTAGGGGCATCGCGGCCGCGCCAGAGCTAAATACAAGTGGGAGAGGGGAAGCGTGAGCAAAAGGAGAAGAAAGACTGCGGAGCTAGAGAGAGGTAAGCCTCCGCCTCCGCCTCCGCCTCCGCTCGCTCCAGGGTCCAACCTGAGGGGCCATCAGGACTATGGATAGCAGTTAATCAAATATTCGCACCTTACGGAGTGGGAGTGATGCCAACAAAACCAGGTAGGTTCTGCTGAGGTGTAGAATCAAATGACGCTTCCTAATGTACTCAAAGCAGGAAAGGCCGTGTAGGTGAATGGCCGGATGGGAGGCCCTGGGTTCAAATGTGACCTGCAATGCTTCCAAGCAAGGTGACCCTGGGCAAGTCACTTAATCCTATTTGGTTCCGTTTCCTCCTCTCTAAAAGAAGCAGCATAAGGAAGTGGTACCTTTCCCAGGAACACTCCAAACAGGGTCCCAGAGGCTGAAATAACTGAAAGTAAGGTTGTGAAGTACTTTGCAAATGTTCTTATTTGACCCTCACAACTACCCTGGGAAGCGGGCCCTCTTCTCACTTTTCAGATGAGGAAACTGAACCAATGAAGGTTCAGTGACTTGCACAGGGTCACACAGCTAGTAAATGCTCAACTCCGGATTTAAACTTGGGTCTTCTTGACCAACATTCCGTCCCCTCCGCCACAGGACACCGTGGGAAATAGGAGAGTGGGATGAGGGGCCCTGTGGCAGGCTGCACACCCCCAAGTCCGGCGCTCAGAGAAGGGCACGGTCAATAAGAGAGAGGGGCCTGTGTTAGACTCCGAAGGGAAGGGTTTGGACCGCTCTGAACAGAAGGGGGAGCCGACTATGGGAATGAGGAGACAGAACTGTGCCTGGGATGGAGGTGTGCGTGTGCACATCCGTAGAGCTACGCCTTCCACTGGCATCTCTAGAACTAGCATCAAGTCAAAGAAGCGAAGCCTGATTTGGTGATGACGGCAGCTCCCTCCTGGTAAGACTCCTCCCTTGTACATTTCATAGTCGAATGTCAGTCGCCCATCATGCAGCTGTGTTGCCTCAGCAGACATGCGCTGTTTTCCAAATCTTAAACACATCTACCGTTTTTAAATGATCCAAGCGCAGTGAACCAAGTCTAAAGGGCCTCTATCACCATATCTGACTAAGGGCATGAACTTTAAATGGAAAGTATTAAAAACGACCAAAGACATCAGTTAGACTTAAGGCTATTTTTCAGTGGAATACCAGGTAGCACTTCCCATAAGGTACTTGGGGTACACAGGGAAGAAGAGCCTGTATTTAGTTAGCGGAGCTAGGTTCGAAGGCCGGCGTTGGTGCTTCTTACTACCTACAGGACCCTGGACAAATCATTCTCTGCACCTAAAGCCCCTAAACTGTACATTGAGAAGGATGAACTACATTGCTGCTAAGGTCCTTTGCAGGCCCAGATTTATAATCTCAGAAGTGTAATAATTCCACTTTCATGTAAACATGCTGCCACATATATAATTAAATATATAATTTTATATCTTATATGAATTATGTATTGTATAAATATATATTATATAAATATGATTAAAACAATTCCTATTTGAGAAAATGTATTAAAATATATAATTGACAGTCTTGCCAGATAATTCGTAAACATGGAAGAGGTTGCATATGATGCATTTGCGGATATCAATTCACTGTTTTTGTAACGTACTATCAGTGACTTCAACTGAATCTTTAACCGTAAGGGAACAATCTATAAAAGCCAGGGGACTGGACTAGGAGGCCTCTTAGGTCCTTTCCATCACTGGCTTGATCTATGAGCCTACGAACTTCATTCATTTGCTAAAAACCCGAATCTTGCGAATGAGCTTGGCCAAGGAAACATCCTCTGCCATTCTGTGCTCGGGCTAAAGTTAGAGCATCTTCTTCTCATGCTCATAGGAAAAGACTTAATAGAAGCAGTAATCAATAGGCCTTCCAGATCTTCCCTAAAGTACCAGGTAGGCACTCCTGGTACACCCAGCCAACAGTGCTGGTATTAAGACTTCTGTTTTAGACATTGCTCTGGGAAGGGCTAGCTAATTCGAGGATGGCTTTAGGTAGCCTCAAACCTTAGCAAGGTAAGTGTCCCACCTGCCAATCTATGAGCCGATGTTGTATTCCTACTGATGTATCGTAAGTACTGACAGTAAATACTTACTGTGCTTGGGTTCCTTGCCTTGGTACATGTGTTCAGTAGAAAATACCACCTAGGGTCATAGTTCCCAACATAACAGATCCAACGTTGGAAGGAACCTCACAGGTGTTCTTGTGCCGTCTCCTCATTTTACACTTCAGGAAACTGAGGTCTATTAAGGTTAAATGGCTTGGGTAAATGGAAGAGGTGGGATCTGAACTCAACACTCAGGGCTCCACGTTCTGTGCTTTTTTTCACTGAATCATATAAGTAACACACTGTTAAAGCTATCAAATTAGCAGTTGGGTTTAGTAGGCTTCCCTGCAGTTGGCATAGAAATTGCTCAGTACAGAAAAGGTCTTGTTCATTGTCTTCACATTTCCTTCTCTAGGGAGTCTTTCATACGTTTTAATGAATGCTTTCTTGATAAATGTAGAGAAAATATTTTAATATTCACTTTTGTTGAGAAATTTAACAAATCCTTCTGAAAAGGGTAGACATAGTGCTAGCTTATGACAAGAACTGACAGAAGAAAATATTGCTATAAAACAGTACAAGACTTTTAGTTTATAGGTAAGAATTACACTGCATTAGGCAAAGAGGAGCAAAGAACAAATTCAGCTGACCACTTCATTAAACTTGAAAAATAAAGCAGATTTGAAAATAGATTCCAGGAGCTGTGGAGGGACAAACACAGAAAAATGGTAGTGCTGGGCAGATGTAGTTAAGAAATATGTAACAGAAATATTTAAAAGTTGTTTTTGTATTTTGTTCTGGAACATGTAGATCAGAGAAAAATTCAGCTACAAGATCACCTAAAGTATTGTTTATAATTACAATAAGAGCTTGCAACTATATGTATGAACTATATATATATGATTAGTGAGGTCCAAAGAAATCCCAGCAACCATTTTATTCAACCTAAAAACTAACATAAAATGAATTTATTAATAAATAATAGCTCACATTGATATAGTGCTTTAAACTTTACAAAGCACTCTCCTCACAACAATCCTGTGAGGTAGGTCAGGACAATATTATTATTTCCACTTTAGAGGTGAGGAAAATGAGGCTCAGAATATTAAATGACTTGACAAAGGTCATGTAGCTATGAAATTTGAGAGGCAGAACTAGAATCCTGGTCTCCTGAACCCAAGTCCACTGCCCTCTCCACTACAAATCATGCTGTCTCATCTTTGTAGAGTCATCCTTCAACTAAGTTCTTTTAGGTCTGTGTCCAAACAATTTCAACTAAAACAATTTTTTTAATTAAAAAAAAAAATAGATGTGATTATAAAGCAGTGAGACTGATTTTTATGTGGTCTACAGAATCAGTTTCATTCCCTTGATCTGAAGTCAAACTCCAGGTACAACTATAGTTTTGATTTTAAATAGAAAAATAAGTTTTCACAGTGGACCACCTCACATAAGTACACTTTTTTTTAGTTCATTCACTTCCTTCTTATTTTTCGATTCTAGAAATAAAGAAGACCAGATGATGCATGAAGGGCATGAGTTTATTGGAGGGAATTGTACCATTCTGATTATGGTGACCAGCATACATGTTATCATGGCTTTTCTCTCAGGCATCACCATTTCAGGATATTTGCCTGCTGAAATGGTGTTAGAGGCCCAAGATTGTTAGAGAAATGAAGATCTTCTCTTTTTAAATGGAAATGAAGAATAGTTCTGGTCTTCTATGCCACAATACTAAATTAGTTTAATTCCTTTATGAGCCACTGGAATTGTAATATAATGTGCTTGTTAAAAACAAAAGCTTCCTTGTAACAAGGCAGTGTGAACTTCTACTTTCTTCTGCAGCCTAACAAATGCACACCCTCGTCTTCAGTTTAGGAACCGCACATTCATGACCCTGGTCCACCCTAGTCTTCAGTTTCTCTGTATTTAAGCTAAGTCTACACTGGCCAAAACAAAGTCATGGGATTCAGATCGTGCTGCCGACCCACAAATTTTGTTTTCTTTGTTTTTTTTTTAACCCAAGGCATAGTCAATATAAGGAGACAAATAAATGTCCTTTTCAAACCACTTGGAAAATGGGATTGTAAATATTGCTTCTCTATCCAGTGGAGAGCTAGACTTAAAAATAAATGTTGTAATTCCCAAGCTAAAATGAACTTGGAATTTACAAACGGAACTGTTTCAGTTCAAACATGTTATTTTACAATCAATAAGATCATATCAGTTATTTGAAGAACAATGAATTTGGTTACAATTCCACGGTAAGTACATAGCCATATAGAGTTATAAGTCTGGCTCTAAGCAACCTATGGCATGAAATTCAAACCAAAGGTCAAAACATTGATTATTTGATCTTAGAATTCAACCCACATTAGTCCACTTTTCAGAGACTTCTAAATGAAATGATAAATTATTTACTTCACAAAACCTCCTTCTATATTTAGAGTGCCAAGACTTGTTGATGTTCTGTCTCACTTAATAAACTAGAGGATCACCTCAGACTGGCTTTTTTTTAAATTTCCATGTTAGCCATACAGTACCAGAGGGCTTCTCATACAACCTCTGACAGCAGATACTTGATTTTTCACCCACACAGTATATTTGTAAACTATTAGGAGAATCGTGTCATTCCCACTCATTAACTTCATCACCATTAACATTTTAGCACTTTCGCTTAAGCCAGACTCTTTTTTGTGCTTTTGAAAATGAAGCTGCTTTTGAATCTTTTTGGTATTCAAAACTCATAAATTTTCCTTGTAATAATAGCAAAAGCAAAGAATTAAAAAGATTTGAAGCCAATTTTGCGGGTGGTGGTGGCTTATAATATTAATGGTTCTTTGACATGAAGTAGAAATAAATTTGTATCTCTTCAGCATCTGGAATAGTAGAAATCATGTCTGGTCCCTCCTAATTCAACCAAAGCTACTTTTAAATAATTATAGTACTATACTTTATAGACATCCCTGAAAGTTTTTGATTGAGTAAGTCAGTGAATCACAGTGGAGTCTCAGGTCAATTATTTAACAGTGTAGCTCCATTTTAAAATTATAATGAATATCTGAACAATGAAATACTTTTAAACTTAACAAGAAGAAAAAACCAAGTAAGTGGTCACCAAATCTGTTTTTTTTATCCCCTGATTTGAATTCTCTTCTTCATATGAGACAGTTCCCCAAATCTTCACTCAGAGTTGTGAGTTATAATTTAGTGAAGAGGTTTATATGCTACCATATCATATAAGGGACTACAGTGGCACAATGTTCTTGCTTCCTGATACACATAATAAATAGTCTTCACATCCAGAGACGATCACTGGTTCCAGATCCTGCATTTTCAGACAGCATTTTGTCAGGAGATTATACTTGCTGTGCAAGATGGTGACAGCTGATTGCTTTTCCAGGCAATGAGGTTATCGGACTCTCATTGATATGCACTGACCCTTCATTCTTTCAATCATAGAAATGTGGCTTATTTAAAAAAAAAGAAAAGAAAAAGAAAAAAGAAAGAAAAAGAAAAAAACAAGAGTCTAAAGGCACAAAGTCGCATAGCTGCTCTAGGAGGAGTTTGTAAACAGAGAATTGGTTGAATTTAGATAATCCAAATCTACAAGAATAAAAAGGCATCCAAAGTAGGCTTTTAACTAGCCAGCTTCTTTGAGACCCTTAATGGGTTTTGAGGTCTACAAAGTATGCACTAAAATACCCATACTTCAAAAAGCAATAAGGCAAATAGTATAATCATTATTCCAAAAGTTACAATGGTAGTGTAGGCATACATAGTATAATTTAGCTACAATGTGTGGTACTGTTTCTATTACATAACCATATTAACTGTTTCTTTCCTACATAATTATATATTCAGCTGGGCTCCAGTTGAACACAAAACCATCCTTGTACCACCACTGACAGTTGGCAAGAGTTCTTTGACAGCAGTTATTTTTACTCTGTTTAAATCACCCTCAAATTGAGGGAAGTTAGAATTCAAAGTTCAGATATTAAACACTATCGTACTTGTGAAGAGCTTCTTCCAGCTTTTGTGTCACTTTTTGGAAAAATATTATTTGCTGCTGTAAGAAATGCTGCATCTGTGATTTGAAGTCTCTCACTCGAATTTGATGGAAGTGGTGAATTTCAGCCAAAGTGGCAAAAGAAATGGTATTACAGCGATCCTGAATGCCGTCAGCCTTTTGGACCTCCATTTTCCCCTCTTCCACATGCCGTTTACTCTCCTTTACTTTGGTAAGAGCTCCTGTCATCAAGAGAAAATGCATGTTAAAGAAGGAAGCATTTTAGAGTCACATCCCCTGCATCTAATCTATCGTAACATAATCATTTAATATAGTGAAACTTTAAGTACTATAAAGATTTTCCTAAAATATTTTTAAATTCTTAGAAACTTGACTGGATGCCTGTAGTTGTACGTCAAACCCCTCGTGGTTGTGATCTCACTTTCGGAGCACACCATTTTATAGGAGACTGACGCTCTCTACCAGTACTGATCTCTTGAGTAGAAACTAATGGAAGATTAGAAAACCCCAAGCACAGGAAGGATGTCTCTCTTTAGCTCCAGTCCCACATCACCAACTGCCTATTAGACATTTCAAAGTGGATGGGTCGGAGCAATTTCAAATTTATGTCCAAAACAGAGTTCCTTGTTGGCAAACCCTCTTCAACCAGCTTCTGAATGCCCAGATCTGCAGCCCCAAGAGCTAGCTCTGACTGCGGTCCTCCCCTCGTTTCCATCCCCGTCCAGTCTCAAACGCTTCATGCATCCAGCACCTCACTCACAGAGGTTCTGTGAGGATACATGGAGACGTGCCTTTAGTATTAGGCGCCACAGAAATAAGTAGCTGTCCCATCTCCTCCTGCATAGGAGCCCAGTGCATTTCCTCTTGCTCCGCCTCCTCCGAATACCCCTGAGTTTGCTGGTTTCTCCCAACATATAATGGCCCTTCCAGTTCTCCTAGAATGACCCCTGCACATTTCAAGGCTGCTGTAACACGCCAGAAACACCGTCGGGGACATAACCCAGGTGTGACAAGATGGAAATGACAACAGACTGCAGGGTGGCAAGAGGAAGGGCGAGGAAGGGGTGAATTAGACACTTAGAGAAACAGGTTTTAGAATAATAGTTTTAGACCTGAAAGGAGCTTTTAACAGGCCAACTCGTTCAAATACTCCATTTTATAGATGATGAAACTAGTTAAATGACTTGTCCCAAGTCACACAGCTAGTTAGTAGAAAATTCAAGCCTTTAACTCTGGTCTCGTGACTCCTAGAGTCTGATTCTCTTTCCAATTACATCATGCTCATAGAATACATCTAGAATACTGGTCAAAGTAATAAATCACACTCAATTACACATGCTCAGTTTTGATACCTTTTTTTTAACCCTTACCTTTTCAGAATCAATAATGTCTATTGGTTCCAAGACAGAAGAGCACTAAGGGCTAAACAATGGGGGTTAAGTGACTTGCCCAGGGTCACACAGCTAGAAAGTAAAGTGTCTTAAGATCTTATTTGAACCTAAGACCTCCCACCTCTAGGCCTGGCTCTCAATCTGTTGAGCCACCTCGCTGTCCCCAATACTTTCAAAAATGAAAAGAAAGGATTTCATAACTTCCTTAACAGCAGGTTTATTGCCATAGTTATACTTGAGCAGATTTTTGAGTTTTCTACATTTTAAAATCCTACCTTAGGGGGCAGCTGGGTAGCTCAGTGAATTGAGAGCCAGGCCCAGAGACGGGAGGTCGTAGGTTCAAATCTGGCCTCAGACACTTCCCAGCTGTGTGACCCTGGGCAAGTCACTTGACCCCCATTGCCTAGCCCTGACCACTCTTCTGCCTTGGAGCCAATACACAGTATTGATTCCAAGACGGAAGGTGAGGTTTTAAAAAAAAAAATCCTACCTTATTTAATAACTTGAGAATTTACATTTCCTATTCAGAAGCTGAAGTGTATTAATTCAGAATGAAAAGTAAAAAATTAAGAAAGTAAATGAACACACAGAATGGTGAAATACAAGGTGAATTAATTAAGGAGGGTAAAATGGAAGGAAATTAAAACACTGGCAAAGGATAAAAAACAAGAAGGCTATTTGGAAAACTTAGATCCCACAAAGGATGATAAGATATGATGGAGAAACATCCATTTTTTGATCCACAAAACATCCATTTTTTGATCCACAAAACAAAACATATTGATTGTATAGCCCTCAAATGATCACTTAAATTACTGGTTGTTACTAAATAAACAAGGGAAAAGCCAAAGTAAAATTTCAGCGAAATGCAATATTTTCTCTTCAAACAATAAACCTTCCCTTAAAGGGGAAAAAGTGTGTGTCTGTGGGAAGAGTCAAGTCAGTTTCAATTAAAACATTCTCCTGGGCACAAAACAAATCACTGTAGGTTAAATACTTTTCAGAACTGAAGTCAGTAATGACTCTTGGCCAATGCATTTAAATTTTTTAGATATTTTAAAAATACTATTTGCCACATCTGGTACAATATAAAGTATTTTTGGATTTGACATTATATCTGGGGGAAACTATAATCAAGTCTAAAGACAACAGTGCAAAGAAATAAATTATTTAAGATTTCCAACTAACAGTTCAGAGGTTAATAACTTTTTTGGTACTCCTCTGGCTGTCTAGTGAAATTGTCAGAGTCCTCTTCAGAATGATGCATGAAAAATACATATGATTACAAAGGAAACCAATCATTGAAATACAGTGATCAAAATGTTGGGGAGGGTTTTTCTCACAGACTCCATCTAGAACCTCTGTTATAGCTTATCTCAACCATCTTAGTGGGAAGTTGGGTAGATTTAAAAAAACTCTTTGAACAGAGCAAGAGAGGCTGTATCAAAATTCTTCACACTTCTGTACAACTGTTCTATGAAGACTTTTACTGTATTCAATGAATAGCAAAAGATTATTTTGAATGCAAAAAATTTAGGACTAATTTCTTCCAAAAAGAGATTTGCATGGGAGCTGTAACTACTAAATGTTGCTATTTTGAAAGTCTAACATTAATCAGACTAAAGAGAAGACTTGTAAGTAATAAATAAAAATTGGAAATACAGCCTATAATACCACCAGCATACTTTTTAAGCGATTAAGTCTTATACTTCCAGGCACACATTTTTTTTCCATTTAAAAGATTAGAAATGAATTTTTAGTCCAGATAAGTTAAGTCTAAAAACAAGATAAATCATGAATATTTACAGCATAACTAAGATTATTCAATTTCCTTTTATAATCCTCTTTTACTTTGTTATTTGTGAATGTGGGAGCAAAGGAAGAGGTCTAATCAATTAGTATTTAAGTGTGTGCCTGTTAAGTGTTATTATACTATGAGATGACAATAAAGTATAATATCCCAAATCATCTTCAAGAGACCAAGCAGAGAAGTGAAAGATTCTTCTGAGATTCCCTTAATTCCTAACAAGCATTATTTTGAAAGGAAAACTGCTTGAAATAAAATAAAGGTCAAAAACCTATTGCTGTTCACAAGGACTTCTTAGTGAGTTGTGACTTTTAAAAGTTTATTAGCGTTCCAGATTCCTCACATTTTTCTGAACTGAATTGTACTTCTTGGCCACCCTCTAACCCATAGAGTCTAACATAAGGCCCAAGAAGAGAATTAAAAGATCCTGATCACTAGAAATGAACCAATCACCTTTCCTTCAACCCCAAAGCAGTAGCTTCTCATCCTAAAACACCATACCAGCTGGAGTAGTGGTGGAATAAAATGAAAGAAAAGGCATTTGGTAAGCACTTACTAGGTGAAGGAGCCGAGCTCAAAGTAAGTACTTAATAAAAGCTAGTCTGGTACTTGGAGTTGTCAAGAGTTCTAGAAGAGTTACCTGACAAAGGCAAATGCAATCACCCATAACACCAAAAAAGAAAACTTCCTGGAAAATGGCTGATCCCCAGGTCCAGTCTTAGAAAGACAGTAGTTTAATTCCCATAACACATGACCTAATAGTGGAATTTTCTAAGAATCTTCTCTCTCTGGAATCAGGCCTTCTAGCTAGCGTTAGGGATTGCCTCAAAAGTTATACTCAATTTTGAGAGTTTGGGGATTTGGTCTTCTAACTTTTTTTTTAGATAACCTTTTAACTTCCATGCTATATACCCTGAATTCAGTAGACAATTCAATCCAAGGGTCTACATTTCTACAAGAGTAATAGGAGATGGATTTAATTAATGTTCAAAATGATGACTCTAAGCCACTATAGTAACCTGAGTCATACAATGAAAAAACATATGCTCTGTTAATTGAAAAATACAGTTAACCACATCACTCCATTCCATGAGCATTTCAACAAGATCGTTCTATCTAAGGTTAACAAATGTGACTAATAATTCTACTTATCTTTATATATAAAGTTGCTAATCAACTATAAAATGTTTTAGTTTTTGAAAGAATCTCTGTTCCTTCCTCTCCCTCACCCCCAAGAAACACATGCATATGTCAGTAGCTGAAATGTTATTCCTGGCCTCCTTAGATAGAACTCAGAATATACTTTTCCCTGCAGAAATGTTATGAAAAATCATTCAGATGAAACTGAAAAACTTTACTTAAGTATACCTGCCTGTCAACATTTTTCATTGTTACAGACAAAAGAGTGGTTGCCTTAAACTGTGACCGTGAAAATATGATTTCAAGACTTTGAATTGCCAAAACTGTAAAGACAATTTTTTGTCTTGATTTTATATTAAAAAATAAAGTGGTCGCCATGGGAAAAATTCCCAAATATGAAATACCCAAGTCTGCTGGGTTTTTATGGAGATTTTAATTAATACAAATAAGGAATCAAGGAAAGGGAGAGAGAAAGAGGAAATAATGTATGAGGGGCCTAGGCCATTTTGGCCTAGGCCTGAGCCGTAAGAGAGACCAGTCAGTCTTTAATACATTCACCACAAGATTTGTCCCAAGCAAGATTCTAAGTGTTCAGAGAGACCCTCCAGTTGAGCTCCTCAGCTCCACTAAGTTCAGCCACTGAGCCCTCCAATTCACCTTTGGCAAGCCGACCTCCTTCAGAGGCCTTTCTGACCTCCTTTTAAAGAGAATTTTTTCCTATGTCACCTCCCCTAAGTTTTCACATCTACCAATCACAGTAGACATTTTCCAAAGGGCTGACCATTCTTAATTCACATCTTCTTTAGTTCTCAACTTCTCAGGGTAGACTAAAACTTCACACCTCTTTTGTTAAGCTTGTCCCTTGCAAGTCTGCAAGTTGCCTGACCTTTTGGTGATTAATTTGACCTTCATAGGTACTTAGCACCTTTTTGTATTAGATCTAAAAATAGACCCAGCTTAAGGGTTTTAGCTTTACTTTAAGTATGAGTTAAGTACTTTTCATTGTTCAGTAAGGAGTTTGCAACTTTGTAGTCCCCTAAAGTATGCTAAAGTATGGGTGGAGTAATGTTAGAGTTCTCACATTCCTGATCAAGTACCTTCATTGTTTAAAATGGGGAATGGTCTTAATCAAATGTTCTAAGGTAGAGTCTGAGAATTTTTAACATTCACAAGTCTGAGAAATTTTAAGATTCACATCATGAAGCCCAAATTCTGGAAATAAAGCCTAGAGAACAAAAGAGCCCCACATTTTCATCACTGCCATCATCACATAAATAACCAAAAGCTTTCAAAGGACTAACTGTTCCATGGCTTATTTGAAAGAAATATATCCTACTTAATATGATCAAACATATTTATCTAAATCCAAGAATAGGCAATATTGAAGAAATGAAAGTTTTCACAGTTCATATCACAGTGAGACAAGGTTGATCACTGTCATCATTATTATTTAACAAGATATTAGAAAGATTAGCTATAGTATGATGAAAAATAAGTTTATGAGAACAAGCATGGTCACAGAAAACAAAATTAAGAATAAGATTTTAAAAACCAAGATAAGACTAGAAAACCCAAGAGAATCAGTCAAAAAACCTAAATGAAATAATAAATAACTGACAGAAAAGTAGAATATTCTACTCCCCAATTCAAAAGATCATTAGCATTTCTGTGTATTACTAGCATGAGGTAGGAAGACTGGGTAAAAAAAAGAAATGCCCTTTAAAATTTTTTAAATACATTAAATATATAGGAGTTAATCTACAAAGACACATAAAGGTCTTCTAAATAAAACTACAAAATAATTTTTACAGAAATAAAAGACCCCCTCTTCAAAAATGGAGGGGGTCACACCTCAGTCATGTTAAAATAATACAGACAAAACTACTTACTACTCAAAATAATCTTTGGGTTTAATGTAATGTCAATGAAAATACCAAGGGAAGCGAATGGAATACTTTCTGTAACTAGGAAATTTAATTCAATTCAATAAGCATTTTAATACCTACTAAGTAAAAAACACTAAGCTAAGTGCTAAAGAGACTCCTCCGCCCCACAAGGAATCCCAATTCTATTTCTGCATGTCTTCTCCAGCAGATTCCTACCCCCACTTCATCAGCCTGTCTCTCTCTCTCTCTCTTTGCCTATAAACCTAACCATATCTGTCCCCCATTATCAAAAAATAAGGCCTCCACTTCTCTCATTCCCTTAACTCTCTACTTTGCTTCCAGCCTCACCATTTTTACTAGAACTCTCTCCAAGGTAACCAAGGACTTCTTAATTGCCAAATCTAATTACCTTTTTTTCAGGCCTCATCCTTCCTGACCTCTCTGCAGCCTGTGACACTATTAGATCACCTTTTCCTTGATTCTTCTTCTTCTCTCCAAGTTTGAGAAACTATTCTCCAGTCCCTTCTGGTGGTTCCTTGTCAACCTCCTTTGTTGGATCTTCATCCAAGTGGCACCTTCTAAAAGTGGGTGTCCCCCAGGGCTCTGTTTCTTTTCTCCCTCTCTACTACTTCCCTTGGTGATCTCAGCAGCAACCATGAACTAAAATGGTCTCATTGCTGATGGTTCAGATTTACTTACAAAGTCGGACTAATTTCCAGACTTGCATGTCTAAGTGCCTATTAGACACTTCAAAATGGTTATCCCATAGGCATCTTAAGCTTAAACTGATGATCTCTTCCTCCACTCCTACTCCCAAACATTCTAATTACTACTGGAGGTCACCCCGCTCAGTCCTCCCCCCCAGCTCCCAACCTGAGTGACCTCTTTGGCTTCTCAGCCTCTCATCCCACCACTCATATCCAATCCTGTTACCAAGGCCCATCAATCTTGCATTTTGCCTTTCTAGCATCTCTCACACACAGCCCCTCCTTTCCTCTGACCACCCTGGTGCAAGCCCTCATCTCTTATGCCTCAAATACTGCAATAGTCTGATGACTGGTCAGCTTGCCACAGTCTTTCTCCACTCAGCTGTCAAAGTGAGCTTCCTAAAGCAAATCTGACCATGTTACCTCACTGTTCAAAACTCTAAGGGGTAGGGTAGGAGGTAGCTGCTGAGTGGCTTGGTGGATTGAGAGCCAGGACTAGAGACAGGAAGTCCTAGACTCAAATCTGGCCCTAGACTCTTCCTAGCTGAGTGACCCTGGGCAAGTCACTTAATCCCCAATGCCTAGTCCTTACTGCTCTTCTTAGAGCCAATACTAAGTATTGATTCTAAAATGAAAGGTAAATGTTTTTAAAAAACCACAACTGAGATGGGAGGTCCTAGGTTCAAATCTGGCCTCAGACACTTCCCAGCTGTGTGACCCTGGGCAAGTCACTTGACCCCCATTGGCTAGCCCTTACCACTCTTCTGCCTTGGAGCCAATACACAGTATTGACTCCAAGATGGAAGGTAAGGGTTTAAAAAAAAAACACACACACAACTATTGGCTCCATATCACCTCCAAGATCAAATACAAAATCCTCTGTTTATTGTTCAAAGCCCTTCATTATCCAGGGACCCCTCACCTTTCTAGTCTTCCTCAAATTTATATACTTTCCCACCACCCCCACCTACTCTGAATCAAATGACCCTGGTCTCCTGGCTATTTCCAAGAATTTTCCCTAGTTGTCCCAAGGGTATAATACTCTCTTTCCTTATCTCTGACTCTAAGCTTCCTGTCTTCCTTTATTTGCAGTTAAAATCTAACCTTCTTAAAAAAAAAAGCCTTTCCTCATGCCCCTTGATGTCTTCCATCTTTGGATCACCCTCATTTTATCCCCAATACAGCTTATTTGTGTCAAGATCTTTTCATGGTCTCTCTCCCTCATTAGACTGAGCTTCTTGAGAGCAGGGACTCTCTTTTGACTTTCTTTGGATCTCCAGGGCTTAGTATGGTGTCTGGCACATAGTAGGCACTTAATGCTTATTGACTGATTGCCATCTGGGGAAGACTAATTTAGATGCAAGTCCACCTAGAGATATCATTTTCCTTGGAGATGACAGACTTATTTACAATGGTGAATCAGAGTATGCACAAAGAAGGTTAAATTATATTTACATACTTTGCTTACTAAGACAGGGAAGCATGCTTTGTCATTTCAGAAAACATAGTGAAATAGCATTTTGTTACAAAAATTTCACTGATGTGAAATATTTACTTAGAAATCTCATTCTCTCATACCAATCAATAAAAATAGGTTTTTTAGTCTCTCTGTGGATTAAATACTACCTCTTATAAGGTCTGTGAATTATATTTTAAAATGAAAGAATTCTTATAATCTTTATATAGTATCAGAATTTTAAAAGCTTATTGAAGATTATTTATGTATAATACAATAATATGACTTCTTAGTATATAGATCCTGTCATAGTTTGGTTCAAAACTATCCCTTCAAATATCATTTATATCATTAAAGGTGAGATAGAGCATAATTATTCTATAAGGCATGTGTTGCTTATTTTCCAACACCACAGCCATTCAGGAGTTGTTTGTTTGTTTTTTAACTATAGATAAACCACAAACACAGTTTGATTCCACAAGAAAACAAACTTTAAATAATTATGTGTTAGAGATGAATAACTTAAATTTGTATTTATCTAAGTACTAGGTGAAGCCACTGCAAAAACATCCATTCAGTTACTTATTTAACAGAAAATGAATCCATGTTTTTAAATTAGATGTTAATGGCAAATAGTTGATTTTTACTTTTCTTAAATTTGTTAACATTCTTGATTCTCTAACTTTAAGTCAGAAAGGTTAACATCAGTAGTTTCATGTTGCAAACTGACTAAGGTTTGGATTTTCACTTAGAATTCTTCACTACTATATAAAATGGCATGACCTATTAACCATATAAGAAGGATCACGGCGGGTCTCTCAATTAAAAAAATATATCATATCTATTTGATAGAAAATTACTAACTAATACAAAATTGAATTCAGTTCTTTGCCTGGGTCTTTCTCTTACATTTTATTTTTCCTTCTACTTGAAAATGGCAACCATTGTTCCAAGGACAGGGCAGGCAGGACAAGAGGAGGCATAATAGAAGAAACAAATGAGGGAGGAAGGAGATAAGAGAAAACCTGTTTTTCCTCATTCCATTACAACCATGCAATATTGAGATAAAATGCTCATTTGGTTGCCAGTATTCATTTCTTCATCTATATCATCACTCCTCTCCCCACCCTCCTCTTTCAGACTATTTTATATACCACTTGGTTGTTTTTTCTCCCCACTTCTTTTCTGTCTTAACATCTCTTCATCTGGCTCACTCCTAAACCGATACTTTTTTTTTTTTAAACCTTACCTTCCATCTTGGAGTCAATACTGTGTATTGGCTCCAAGGCAGAAGTATGGTAAGGGCTAGGCAATGGGGGTCAAGTGACTTGCCCAGGGTCACACAGCTGGGAAGTGTCTGAGGTCAGATTTGAACCCAGGACCACCCGTCTCTAGGCCTGGCTCTCCATCTACTGAGCCACCCAGCTGCCCCCCCAAACCTATTCTTAATCCTGACTGCCACCTCTAGTTCTTCCCCTGACCTTCCTTTCAGCTCCATACAGCACTGAACTTATAGCGAACTAATTCAATTATACACCACTGTACTTTGCCCTTGACTCCCCAGAACCCTTGTCTTGTATGCCCTGCCAATCTTCTGAGTGAAATCACCACCCAGATTTATCTTTCTTCCTGTGCTGTACTCTCAAAATGCGTAACATGACTGGAGGAAATCCTACTACCATGATTGTAAGTTGCTTTTTTGGTGCTACCATAATAGCTACAGAAGACTAAGAAAAATCCTCGCCACTGTCGAATGAGTCAACACCAGAAATTGATAGTTTTTTTTTTTTTTATCAATGTAAATGGCATTAAAAGAATCGTTACCATCTGTTTTGCTACTGCTGTATCCTAAGGACCTTTCTATCTGACTTTCAGCAGAAACTTCTGATGTGTGATGTCTTCCCCTTTAGAATGGGGGCTCCCTGAGAGCATCCTAACACTCACCACTGTGTTTTGTGTACTGTAAGAGCTAAGTAACTGTCTTTTCATTTATTTATTCATATTATGTTTACTTGTCCACTAAAAATTTGATACCTAATTTCAACCTGGGCTTTATCACATCCAGAAAAGCTTTTATTCTAAGCTCTTAAAACGTCAGCAGGTAGTTTCACCTCCTACTGTGAGAGACAGTAGAGGCCATCCACCCTGGGCTCCTCCTTTCATACCTCAAAACTCTCAGGATTTTCAAACACCCCTTCCTCCCCTTAACTCTAGTCTCCAGGGAAAAAATAAAATAGCCTTATTTCCTCTAAGGCAAACCCTTCTCCACCAATGCTCTAGATCTCTTCACTTGGGTGTCTTCTTCCAGGAACTTGCCACAGAAACCATTTCCTCTCTCACTCTCATTTTCAAACTTTCTTTTGTCCACGGGTTTTTATTCTATTACCAAAACAAACAAACCCTCAGGTCATCCTGCCATCTCTTCAAGCAATCTATTGTCTTTTACATCCTTTCCCTTTCCCAAATTCCTAGAAGAAATTACAGCCAGAAGAGCCTCCTTAGCACCAATTCACTCCTCAATCCCTGGTCATCTGCTTTTTAACTCTGATGGACCGAGGTTAACAATCCAATATGGCAGTCAGCCTTTTGTAAATGTTTATCTTCCTTGGCTGCCCTGAAGCTTGATAAATTTCTGACAACTGACTACTGCTGGATACTCTCTTTTCCCTTGGATTCCATGACAGTCTCTTGGTTTTCTTCATATCCGATCATTCTTTCTGCAGCTCCTTGACTGGCTGCTGGTAATCCAGTTAATGTCCCATAGAGACTTCTAATTAAAAGTATTCCAGAGTATATTCGCTGCCCATCACGTTTAAACTTCCCTCTATGTGGAATCACACACCCAAAATAATGGAATGGCTTGCTATTTCCTTCCTTCTCCAGCTCATTTTGCAGCTGAGAAAATTGAGGCAAACAAGGCTAAGTGAAGTTAGGTATTTAGTCTTCAATAAATCCAATCCAATCCTCTCATGTTATGGATAAGTTGGGCTTTGAACCCAGGCGCTCCCAACTCAAATACACCGTGCTCTTCCCACTAGGTTCCACTATCCCGAGTAATAAAAAGAAAAAGCGTCCTGAACCTCCAGGAGCTAGCTAGGAGCGAGGGGAGGGGCACAAAACAAGTCTGACTATTAAAGAAGCTCAAAGTACCTGCAAAGTAAATTCAATAAGTTTGCAATGCAAATACAGTAGCCACTAGCATATGGGGGGACTGGGAAGGGTGTCAAGAGGTGGCAGCATGAGAGCCAAACTTGGAAAGGAGCCGGAGAGTATAAAACATGGAGGTGAGGAGGGAATGTATTCCCCGCATAAGGGACAAACAGGAGACAGAATCGCCACCACGACTAGAACACTCTTCCTCCTCTCTGAAACCTGGTCTTTATTCAGCTGCCCCCTCCCCTGGGAGGTCATCACTCCTCTGGGCACTCAAGTTTGCCCCCTTAAAGGCACCTGTGAACCTGCTCTCTCCCCCACACGCCCAGGCGTTTCACTCTCTCCGCTCTGGGCAGAAACATCAGCTTTTCGGCAGCCAGGTGGTGCAGCGAATGAGGTAGTGAGGCTGCAGTCAGGAAGCTTCCTCTTCCTGGATCCACACTCAGTCTCACACAGGATAGCTGAGTGATGCTCACAAGTCGCTCCCCCGTCTGTATCACTTCCTGGTCTGTAGAATTATCTGGAGAGAGAAATGGCCAGCCAGACCCCTAAGGGGGTTAGGAAGAGTCAGCCGGGCGTGCGTGATGAGCGAACGCCCAAACAGCTCCCCACCGCATCTCGCGGGGTCGTCACTTCTAGAGATTAAGACCGCCTCCCAGGCGTTCTCTTTGCCACCAGCCTCTTCCCTCTCCAATTCATTCTCCACAATAGCTACCAATGTGATACTGCTAAAGAAAGGCCTAACGATGTCAGTTCCCTGCCTCCAGACCTCCGGCATCTCTACTCGCCTAGGACAAAATGTCAACTTGTTTGTCATTCGCACTCTCTCCGATCGGAGCCAGGCTATCTTTCTCTACTGCTACTCCTCGTAAAGTCGACGCTCAGGTCAAGCTAGGGGACGAGCTCTTGGGCTCTCCAGCACCCGACATCCTGCCTCCCCAACTGACTCGACTGTTAAAGCTGTGGCTCCAATGTCTCCTCCTCCGGGAGGCCTTTCCTGCCCCAGCCCCACCTCCCCAGTTGTTAGTGCTTCGCTCCCTAAATTTACTTTGCATATCACATATTTACTTTATGTGTGTACCTCTCTCCGCTCCAGTCCAAGCAATACGAGCTTTGAGTGCCAAGCCTTTTCTCCCTTTGGCCTCTGCATCCCTCGCACCCAGCACAGCGTGCACAGCATCAGCGTTCTCCCCCCACCTCAATTGTCTTTCTCCTATACTACTGCACATGTTGTATTCCTTACTGGAGTCTAGCTGCCCGAGGGTAGGCACTGTTGGGTTCTTCTAGGTCCATTTGTTTTCTATCTGCAAGGTTTTTTGTACATAGTAGGTAGTTAATTGTTGGACTGGATTTTTCTATTCCTCTTGACTCTCCCCATCATTTTCTATTGCCCAAGTTTTTAAAGAAAACCAATGGTTAAAAAAAGGCATCACAGCAATTTAGGAAACCCTTTAAAATGACTACTCCAGGCTTGGTGATGGGAGATCCTGGGTTCAAATCCAGATGTGAACACTTCATAGCTGTGTGATCCTGGACAAGTTACTTAACCCCATTTGCCTAGCCCTTACCACTCTTCTGCCTTGGAACCAATTCTTAGTATCAATTTGAAGATGGAAAGTAAGTTTTTTTTTTTTAAATAAATGTTTTTTTAAAAATAAAACCACCCTAAAAGATCACCCCAGTGCAAATATTAAAAATATAGAAATAGGTCTTGCTCAATGACACATGTTAAACCCAGTGGAATTACACATCAGATACAGGAAGGGGGCCGGAGGAGGGGAAGGAAAGAACATGAGTCTTGTAACCATGGAAAAATATTCTAAATCTTCTAATTAAATAAAATTTCCCCCCAAAAAATAAAATTATTACTGTTTGCCATTTAAATAAATATCCTTACTTTATGTATGTACAGCTACAATACTGCCTTTCAAAATAAAAAATTCCTAGAGCATAGAGCTTATATCTTTAATCCAGATTCTTCCTTACTTATAGCAATATGATTTGTAAAAGTATTAGTCTAGGGGAAAGCCAGGAGCACAGTGGATATAGCACCAGGCCTAGAGTTGGGAGGACCTTAGTTCAAATCTGTCTGCAGATACATTCTAGTTATGAGATCCTGGGCAGAAAATCACTTAACCCCAATTGCCTAGCCATTGCCCCTCTTCTGTCTTAAAATTGATACTAAGAAATTATAGAAGTTCTTTTTTAATGTGATTCTAATTAGTCTTCATTCTTTAAGCCATTCAGGGGGAAAAAAAGCAGAAAAAGTACTTTTAAAAGTTCTAAACAAGATGTCTAAGTTATAGGTAATTCTATTCAACAAGCATATTTTTGTGCATCCAATATGTGAAACACTGTGTGTAGGAAGTGTAGGGAAAACAAAACCAATATAAGACTCTCCCTGCCTGAAGTAGCAAACATTCTGGAGAGGGGTGGCAGCTCATACTCATTTACTCATACTCACATATGAGTAAATACAAGATCTGGAGAAAGTAATCTATGGGAGGTAGGTTAGAAAAAGTGGGTCAGAGAACACTAGGTTGGCAAGGATGTGTATGAAGACTCTGAGGTATCACCTCACACCTAGCAGATTGGCCAACATGACAGCAAAGCAAAGCAATGAATGCTGGAGGGGATGTGGCAAAGTGCGGACACTAACACTGCTGGTGGAGTTGTGAACTGATCCAACCATTGGAGGGCAATTTGGAACTATGCCCAAAGGGTGCTAAAAGACTGCCTGCCCTTTGATCCAGCCATGGAACTGCTGGGTTTATACCCCAAAGAGATCATAAGGAAAAAGACTTGTACAAGAATATTCATAGCTGTGTTCTTTGTAGTGGCAAAAAATTGGAAAATGAGAGGATGCCCTTCTATTGGGCAATGGTTGAACAAATTGTGGTATCTGTTGGTGATGGAATACTATTGTGCTCAATTGAATAATAAAGTGGAGGAATCCCATGGAGACTGGAACAACCTCCAGGAAGTGATGCAGAGCGAGAGGAGCAGAACCAGGAGAACATTGTACACAGAGACTGATACACTGTAGTACAATCGAATGTAATAGAATTCTCTACTAGTGGTAATGCAGTGATCCAGAACTATTTGGAGGGACATACGAGAAAGAACACTATCCACATCCAGAGGAAGAACTGTGGGAAAAGAAACACAGAAGAAAAACAACCATTTGATCACATGGGTCGGTGGGGCTATGACTGGGAAAGTGGACTCTAAAAGATCACCCTAGTGCAAATACTAATAAGGAAATGGGTCTTTATCGATGACCCATGTTAAACCCAGTGGAGTTGTGCATCATATATGGGAGGGGCCTGGGGGGAAGGGGAGGGAAGGAACATGAGTTTTGTAACCATGGAAAATTATTCTAAATCATCTAATTAAATTAAAAAAAAAAAAGAATGTGTGTGAAGGATTTGAGGAGTGGTGATTATGAAAGAGTTTTGGCAGCCTCTACCTGGGATTCTTCATATAGCAATAGAATGTCACACTTTTCATGAGGAAAGGTAATGCTGATTCAATTATCATTCTGCGAGAGAGATGGAGAAGGGGTAAGAATGGGATGCGATGCAGCTAAGCAGCAGAGTAGATCTCCAGTCTATGGTCACAGTTCATAAAATGTGGGGGTTGGAAGGAGCAATATCAGTCATCTGAACCCACTTCATACTGGATAAGAGAGATAGTCACACAGCTTCTGACTAAAGGACTCCAGTAATGGGGAACCTAAGGAAGTAGCCTGTGAGGAAGGGAGGCTCTAATTTTTAGGAAGCTTTCTCATTTATTGAAGGGGGAGAAAGAGTGAAGAGTGGTGGTTAACATGGTCAGACTTGCCCTTTAAGAAAATCCATTTGGCTATGCTATGTGGAAGATGGTTCAGAGGGAAGCAACTTAAGTCAGGGAAACCATTTGGGAAACTACTGAAATAGCCCCGATGATAGATAACGAAGGCTTGAACTAAGTGGTGACTATGTGCTTGGAGAAAAGAGATTGTATGCAAGATATGCCATGAAGCTGTTTAGTCTGGAGAAGAGACTTAATAGCAAGGAAGGGGGGTGGGATGCACCCAATCTTCAGGTATTTCAAGGGAATCCAGAAGAACAGGGAGCAATGGAAAGAATAAAGGGAGTAGATTTAAACTTGATAGAAGGAAAAACTTCTTCACATATAGAACTATCAAAAAGTGAAAGGAATTACATGGAAAGAAGAAGGGAGGGAGGGAAGGAGGGGGAGAATGGCTTCCCTCTCATTACAGAGGTCTAAGCAAAGGTTTGTCAGTGATGCTCCACAGGGATTCTTGTTCAGGTACAAGTTAGCATAGCCTCTGAGGAGATATGAGATATCCAGGAGAACAACTCCTAAAGTAATGTTACAGCTAATATCAAACCTGTATGTATGTATATAAACATATATATCTGTATAATACCTCTATCACACATCTGCACAGGCATGTACATACATACACTATTTTTAAGTTTTTTGTTGCTGTTGTTCTTTCATCTTATTTCTGGCAGCCACTACTAGAGGACTCTCACATTACCCTTGCTGAAGGAAATCTATCAAGATCCAAAAGATCAGCTATGTCTGTCTTTCACATACATGTATACTTTTCAGTTCAAACTTGATGAGGGTTAATTAACTTATGCTAAAGATGTATGATTTTTTTTTGCCAGTAGGATTTATGATGTAGGATTTTTTTTAAACTTTCTCATTATAGATGTTCCTTCTTAGAGAATGTGACATATCTAGGTATCAAGCTTGGAAGATGATTCCCAAATCTCTTTCTTGAGCTCCCTGATGTTTGTTACCCATCTCCATCAGAGTCCTGGATATTGTGTTAACATCTCAAATAGCATATCCAAAACTGAATTGATCATCTTCCTCCTCACATCTGCTCCCCCTCCCTACTCCCTTATTTCAGTTATTGGGTGCTGCCACCTTTCTAGCCAGAATACCTCGACAGTTGCTTTAACTCTTGCTTTTTATCTCTCTCACCTCTTATCTCCAATGAGGTAATTCTTTTTCACTCTTAACCTTATCACTTCATGAATCTATCCCTTTCACCTCCACCAATACAGTCACCAATCTTCATCCTCTCTTGTCAGAGCATTAACAGCCTCTTCACTAGCCCACTGTCTCCAGTAGGACTAGGGCAACTCCTCCGCTCAAAAAAATTCAGAAGATTCTAGTGATCCAGAAAAGATTTAAAATAATCACTGGGACCAACCAAACTAAACTAAAACCTTCCCCAAAGCTTCAGTGTATTTGCATAAGCTGTAGACCACCCTACTCCGAATTCATGGAATACATTCTTTCCTTTTTTCCAGTCTGCAAGGCTCAGTTCAGGTGTCACTTCATCAATAAAAGCCTTATCTGATTCCTAACAGATGGAAGTTTTTCTCTTCTTCCCCAAATAAGTCCCTAGTTTATATTATATTTATTTCATGACATATCATATCCCTGATGGTAGATTGTTAGCTCTCTTTTATATTAGGGACTATCTTACCATTCATCTATATATTTCCAGAATCTAGTGTTTAATAGGTGATAAGTTTGTTGAAAATGAATATCAAAATTTTCAGATTATAACTAAATCTTACTAAAAGAAACCTTTTTAACTATCAAATGAACAAGCTGTACTTTCTGCTTTCCAAAAATCAGTTTTCACCATGTACTATATTTCCAAATTAAACAACATATTGTTTTATTGTAATGCTGTGAGAAAGCTGATTAACCATATTTATTCCTTCTGCTATAAACATTGTTACATTTTTATGTTACTCTTTAATGCATTTTATGCATTAGTGACTCTTTTGGAGATAGGCATATACACGTTCACTGTTAAATATTCTTAAATTTTATAAGTTTTGAAATGTTTACTACTTTGAAACACTAAAATTATTTTTGTTTGATATAGATAGTAATATATACACAGATGCAGATCAATACATCAAGGACCTATGCTTTCCTTCCCTCCACTGAAACAACCAGATCTTTCCATAAATTATTATCTTAAAGAACTGCTTCAGGCTCAAGGAAGTTGAGTGATTCATCCAATGAACATGCAGTTAATAAGTGTCCAAATGGAGATTCAAGTCTAAATTATCCTGACTCAAAATTCAGGGTTCTACATACCCGAGGTGTCAAACTTCTGGTACCTCAGCTGCAGGTAGCCTACAGAAACCAGATAAAAATGTAATTGAAAAAGTTTAACCAAATAAATAAAAATAATGACACTTTGTGGTTTCCTAGGCAATTTGTGGCCTACAGGGATCTACTGCTTTTTGAAAAATGACACCACTGCTCTATACCATGTTCTCTCCAAACACACAAGGAGAGCTAACTCCCACTAGATTTCTACTCCATCATGTCACTGGGATGTGGAGGTAACCGAGTTCTTAAAGGCTATGCCAGAGAAAGCTTTGGCAGTTTTTATCAAGCTGGAAAGGCTTCAAGCACAGCCCTGGTGATGTATTGTATGTCCTTTGTCTAAGGACCAGCCCAAGTTTAGAGAGTTTGGCCACAGGCTGATGAATTTTTCAACAACAGAAACGTGTAATCTGCCTCAGGAGAGGAAATGACACACCGATGAATGACAATCCTAGAAGTATTGAAGTAAAATACTTATTTTCCTAAACAAGCAAATTTCTTACCTGATTGCTAGGCTGGCTGTAAAATGACAGTTGATCTCTGTCACTGAAAAATAATAAAGTGCCAGGATAGACCATCAATTAGTTTGTGAATTAAATATAAAAGAAGTTTAACTATCATTCACCAAGCCCTACTCCAATGTTTTATCTGGGCATCCATGTGACCTTGGGCTTTCAAGGCTCTGCTGATTAGGCACAAACTCAGGCCTGTTTGTACTAGGTGAAAAAGGCTTCAAATATAGTCCAAGCTATAGAATGGATCTGCTTACGGAGGAACAAACCAGCTAGGAATGGACAGGATCATCAGCAATAGGCTGGTCACTTGGTGAGGAATTCTTTAGCCATAGTAACCCATGAAACAGAGAAAAATACAAAATAGTCTCCTCTTAGGTGGCCCCATTCTGTTGCTTCAGTGATGGTAACAGAATCATGAAAACAGGTGCACAAACCCAAGAGTTATAGATCTCATAAAAGCGAGTCCTCTGAATATGTTGGTCTACAATATGAATTTGTAAAATTTTATGGGGGTAATAATTATATGGAGAAAATGAAATTTAGGTGAAAATCTTATTAATAACAGGTCTCTCTATCAACTTGATGATAATAACAATAACAGTGAACATTTCTATAAAGCTTACAGTATGCCAGACACTGTGTTTATAACTGTTACCTCGTTTGATCCTTACAACAACCCTACTATTATTACTTTTTTATAGATGAGGAAGTGAGGCAGAGGCAAAGTGACTTGTCCAGGGCAGGTCCAGCTAAGTCTTTCTGCTCCTGGCGTAGCACTATCCCAGGTACTGACTTTTGTCTAAAGGGTACCAATGGTGCTGCACATGCATAGGAGAAACTTGCTGGGAAGAAACAAGCAGTCTCAAGGATCAGGTGCCAGTGACTAAACTCAGACCTCTTCACCCAGCACTGCTGCCAAGCATGGGCTCTTTGGACTGAGATCACCCTCCCCATGGACAGCTACTTAGAGCACAAGCACAGGGCAGAGAAGAGCCACTGTTCCTGAATCTCAACCTCCAGGGGCAAAGGGCACTGAAGGAGGCAGGAGTGCCAGGGCTGTGGGATCCTGGAGGAAACCTCCAGGGGCAAAGGGCACTGAAGGAGGCAGGAGTGCCAGGGCTGTGGGATCCTGGAGGACGGTGAGGTTTGGGGGGGCACGATCAAATGAGATGCATTTGCAAAGCATTTGGCACCAAGTTCTTGTTATAAAGTAGGGGCTATATAAACACTGGCTACTGTCATGGTTATGATGGAGGTGTCCAGAGGAGAACAGATGGATGGGAAATGGAAGAGATTTGGAGTGAACTACCAAAGAACAGAAACTGAGGACACTATAAATGATGGGTGACACCCACCTGGGCTGACCGTGAAAGATAACGTAATGCTGAGTCTGAACACTAGCTAGTAGCCAAGTCTGGATGGGTCATTAGACCGCATGAAGAGTAATGCTGGGAAAGACTAGAAAGGTGGGTCGGTGCCAGACTGGAGACCCTTAAATGAACCACTAAGAAATTCTCTTCAATACTGTTCCCTTGCATGCAACTGTGCAATAAGAAACGATGAACTGCGTGACTTCCATACAACCTAGAAAGACTTCCACGAACTGATTCGGAGTGAAATGAGCAGAACCAGGAAGGAGATCACTGTACAGGGGAAGTGAAACACTGTGGGACAATCATACATAATCAGCTTTGCTACTGAGAGCAATGCAATGACCCAGGACAATTCTGAGGGGCTTATGAGAAAGAACGCTATCCACATCCAGAGGAAGAACTGTGGGAGTAGAAACACCGAAGGAAAACATTAGATTTTTCATTTGATTATATGGGTATTGGACATGGGGTTTTCTTTTTTTAATAGGTAATATGGAAATAGGTATTGAGTGATAACACATGTACAACCCAGTGGAATTGCTTATCAGCTCTGGGAGGGGAAGAACATGAATCATGTAACCATGGAAAGACACTTTAAAAAGAATAAGAACAAAAATACTGTTCCCTTAGAAATAGAGCAGCTGAAGGCTTTTGTACAGAAGTGACAGGGGCAGCGGACATCACTAACCTTAGGATAATTATTCTGGTAGCAGAAGAATGAATGGATTAATGAAGGAAAGATAAGAAGTAAGCAAACCAATTACAAGGCTACCACAATAGTCTAGAAGTGTGGAAAGAAATTGGACAGAAGGAGCCGATGTAAGAAATGATGTAGGGAGGTCACAATCAACCAGCCTTGACAATTAACTGCAGTGAATGAGAAGGCAGAAAAAGAAGTGACTAAGATGGTGAAGTGAGGTGAAATATGTGGTACTCTCAACAGAAATAGGGAAGTTTGAAAAAAAGATGAGTTTTAGACATAGTGAGTTTGAAGTACAGAGATCTTAGAGGAGGTATCCTGAAAGCAGTTGGTATTCATTGATTTTCTTTTTAACTATATTCTAGGATATCTGAATTCACCTTAAAATTACCTTTAGCTTAAAAAGAAAAGCATTAATCATACTTTGATTTAGTACCTAAAATAGAATTTTTAAAATATAATTGATTTTATTTACCTTGAGGACCTTGCCAAAGTAACCCCAAATCATTAGAGTATGAAGGACATTAGTTTCACAGGTAAGAGGACTTAGGTCTGACCTGGTTCTGCTCCTTACTGTGCAAATTTGACAAGTCATTTATTTCCTTTCTGGTCTCAAGTTTTCTCATCTGTATAATCTGAGTCTTAAATGACTATAGTCACCTTCAAATCAAAATCCCATGGTCCTTCCTAGAACCTGAAGTTAATTCAAATTATCTTCTAACCTACTTTTTAGATGCTTAGTTTTTACTGTGGCCTTTGGCAATCAATATTAAGACTGTTAGAGGGGCAGCTAGGTGGCTCAGTGGATAGGAAAGCCAGGCCTAGAATGGGAAGTCTTGGGTTCAAATACGACCTCTGACACTTCCTAGCTCTGTGACCTTGTAGAGTCAGCAGAACAGAATCAGTGCTTACTAGTATCATGGAATTAGGAAGCCCCAGATTCAGATATGAACTTGGATAGATCCTGAACAAGTTGCTTAATGGCTATAGGGTTCAGGCATCTCCCAAAGATCTAAGAAGTCATGGATAGTTGTGATCTGTGGAACTCCTAGAGTTTCTCCACATAAAAATCACAAATTCTTTCAGTATTTATATAATAAAGAAATAAGCCAGGAAAGGAGTTTCTTTAAATAGAGAAGGAAGCTGGGAAAAAGAAGAGGTTAAAAGGCCAAGTGAGTAACTAGTGGTCCATGAATTCATTCTGTATTCAGGCACCAAAGAATCAATCTCCATCTCCATCTAATTAGAGACAGAGAAGTTGATAATCTTTCTTCATCCCTACCCCCTTTAAAAAAGTGAGGCCTTACTAGATAAAATAATTATATTCCAATAAATACAGCATAAATAAATCCCACAGTGCCCAAAGAGATCCACTCTAAGAGTCACATATAGAACTGACTATATCTTATGGTATAATTTTCTTGTATAATTAGTGTAATTAAAACCATTTCAATAATTTTTTGACCTATGAAATTGATTATTAGGAATATCAGAGGTAAAACAACAATTATAAACTAAAAACCAACCAAACAAGAAATCTATTAAGTTTAAGAGTTGTTTCAATTAACCAGCATTTGACAAAATTATAAGCTCAAGGATATAAAATGTTAAGTAGAATAAATCTTTATTATCACAACTGTAAAATAATGGAACAAGGGGGCAGCTGGGTAGCTCAGTGTGTTGAGAGCTAGGCCTAGAGACGGGAGGTCCTAGGTTCAAATCTGACCTCAGACACTTCCCAGTTGTGTGACCCTTGGCAATTCACTTGACCCCCATTGCCTAGCCCTTACCACTCTTCTGCCTTGGAACCAATACACAGTATTGACTCCAAGATGGAAGGTGAGGGTTTTAAAAAAAATAATAATGGAACAAAACTTCTAGGATAGCAGTAGCTAGTAAATCACATTATAAAGTCAAAGAATTTGAAAACTGAAGGGAACCTTAGAGATCATTTGAGTTAAAAGATGTACTATTATATTATAGGTTTAATCTTAAGGCTTAGAGACCATGCCCCTCCTTAAAATGAGTCTATAAAAGTGTCAACTTAAAATCTTCTTACAATCTTCAACTCACAAATCTTCAGGTCAAAATTTCCCACCAAACTGGCTTGGGAGAAATGAATTTGATTTTACTAAGTTGAACTCAAAAGATAAATAAGCAATTAAAATTTCAGACCCTAACTAAAGAGCTCCAATCATTTAGATTTTATTCTATCCAAGTCTGGAAATTACCTAGCTCCACAAGCCTTGGAACACTTCACAGTGTGGCTGGGTTTGCAGAAAGCTACTCATTGGGACTGCTCAATGAACCCAAGGTATGGCTTGAGACCAATTTCTGCCTCTTTCCCAGGCCTTTTTAAAGATCCCAGGAAATTAAAAAAATGAAACCAGATATCTTGGTCATCTCCCCCTTCCTCATCTCCTATCACTCAGATGCCACCTGCCACTTTCTCCTCCTTCCCTACTATTTCACAAGAAGAAGAAGCCTCACTCACTACCAAGGCTCTATTTGTTCAAATGATCTCATTCTATAGCCTCTTCTCCAACAGATTATCCCCACTGTTATCCTTACTCTTTTACTTATTTTTTATCTCTTCCTGTCTACTGACTCATTTTCTACTGCCTACAAACATGTCCAGGTTTCCCTTATCTTAAAAAAAAAAAATCAAACCCTTGACTTTTGGACTTGGACCCCACCCCCATTCCTAATTATTTCCCTATATCTCTTCTGCCCTTATTAGCTAAACTGCTTGAAAAGTACCTATACAATTAACTGCCTCTACTTTCCAGTCTTCTTACTCTTCTTAACCATTTACAATCAAGCTTCTGACCTTGATCCACCAAAACTGACCCCTCCAAACTTACTAACGATCTTAGTTGCCAAATCCAATGAATGGACTTTTCTCCATTTTCATTCTCCTTTACCTCTCTTCAACCTCTCATCCTTTGATCACTCTCTCCTGGTTTTCTTCCTGTCTTCTTTGCTGGATATTCACCCAAATCATACCTTCCCATCATCTGTGTCCCTCAGGGTTTTATCCAAGGCCTTCTTCTCTTTTTTCTCTAAACTGCTTCACTTGGTGATCTCATCAGCTCCCAGGTCAAACTGATCAAATAGCTATCTTTATGCTGATGATTCTCAAATCCATCTTTCTCACCTCAATCTCCCTGCTAATCTCAATTATCTAATCTCCAACTGCTTTTTCAGACAGCTCCAATTGGATGTCAGGAGTTATCTTAAACTCAATTTGTTCAAAACAGAATTCATTCTTTCCCCCTAAACTCTTCTTCCTCCTTCCTTCCCTCTTACTATACAGGGTAATACCACCTCTCAGTTCCTCAGACTCAAAACCTAGGAGTCATCCTGAATTCCTCACTATCTCTCACTCCCCACATATAGAGCTGTGGTCAAAGCCTGCTTATTTCACCTTTGCAACATCTCTCAAATATGCCCTTTCTCTTTTCTAAGACTGCCAAGAAGACTGTGCTAAAGGATCTCATCAGGCCTCACTGCCGGTGGTCTTCCTCCCACAATTCAGCTATTGAAGTGATTTTTCTAAAATACAGGTTGGATCATGTCAAACCCCTACTCAATAAAATACAATGCCTTTCTATTGCCTTCAATTTTCTATTTGCTATGTAAAGCCCTTTATAATCTAGTCCTGTCTTACCTTTCCAGACTTCTTACACCTTACTCCCCAAAAGGTACTCTTTGTCCTGACACTGGTCTCCTGGATGTTCCATGAATAAAATCCTCCATCTCTCAGCTCTGGGCATTTTTGGGGGGTGTCCCTTATCTCTGGAATGCTCTGCTCTCTCCCTTCTATAGGAAGCTTTCCCCAATCCTTCTTAATTCCTTCCCTCTATTATTTCCTATTTATCCTATATATAGTTTGCTTTGGATATATTTGTATGCTTCTTGTTTCCTCCATTAGATTGTGAGCTACTTAAAAGCAAGGACTATTTTTTGCCTCTTTTTTGCATGCCCAGTACTTAGCACATAGTGGGTTATTGACTGATTGGCTCTGGTTTCTTTAACTATTTTCAATTACAAAAATCTCAGAACCTAAGACCAAACTTACAAATGGCTACAGGGCGATAGGTGAATTATACTCCAAAAAACTGGTTCTCATCTTAAGCATGACCATTTCCAGCCGTTTTTAGTTGTAGGATTTTAGAAGAAAGATGGGGCCAGATCCAGAAAAAGCTGAAATTTTGCTTAGAAAGAAATGACCTCTGTGTGAGGGTTACAAAAGACATAGAATTTCCTTACTACTGTTTGAATAGCTAAGGGAGCTTGCATCCATGCAACCGATAAGAACCAGTGTGAAGGTACCAGGAAGATCTAAAAGGAAGAAGCAAGAGATATAAAGAAGAGACAAGCTCTGCCCTGATGGAGATAACAGACTTAAGAGTTTTTGTTCATGGTGCAAACCTTGGTTTTCCAAAGATATAACTTTATGCTCTTCCCTTAGAAACCTAGCATTGATTTATGAATAATTTTCCACAGCAACCACTTACATATTTGTAAGGCCACATTTTCATATTCTTATTTAGAGATTATCCCTTCTTCAATAACTAGTAAGCAGAAAACCTTGAAGACCCATTATAAAACAGCTTTAATATTCACCAGACTTGGATATATTGAAAAGCAAAGCATAGCTCATGAAACAAAACCACATGTAATAAGTGCCAGACAACACATTTTATCGAGTTCACTGCTAGTCCTGTACCTCCAACACATTATAAAGGAAACTCAAAGTAGGAGTATGAAGTACGAAATATCACTTTACAAAAGAAAAAACTATGAAACACCAAGGTCAAGTCAGTACTGTGGTAAGAGGAAAGTCAAGGTCAGAGTCAATTAACAGTCTCATATTAAGGTACTAACAACTTATGAGAGATTCCCTGTTTATTCAAAGTGAATAGTCAAACATTTATTAAGCATTTACTATGTTCCAGGAACTATGCTAAATTCTGTGGATACAAAGACAGGAAACAGTCCTGTTTTCAAGAAGTTCACATTTGAATAAGGGACACAACATGTAAATAACTAGGCATATAGAAGATATAAAGAAAATCAATGTCCCACTCTGATGTCCAAAAGAACTAGGGCAAACTACTTTCCTCTCTCATTCTAACGCATTAACCCAGATAAGCTTACCTGGGAAAGAAATATTAACTGAGGGGAAAAAATTGAAACCTCTCTTTAGGAAACCCTGGTTTTTCATTTTGAATACCAAAAAATGAAAACTAAATAAATGCAACAACTTTAACAGAAGTAAAATATATCAAGTAAAAGTCTGTACTTATTTACATTTTTTATCCTCGGTCCTTAATAGGTTTGTCACTGGCCATAAATACCCAAGAGCTGTTTTATATTGTCTGAATGCTGATGCTAGCTAGCTAGGGAAGCTTTATAAAATTATCCACTAGATGAGTGCCTTAAAAGCCCTTTAAAGAAGATCAATGCCTATTTCATTTCCCCAATGTCTTATCTAAAGGGTATGGGGAAAGAGGACTTAGATTTTCTTATGATAAACAGAAATATCTCAGGAGGGTAAGTTAGAAAGAAAAGATTCACTACAAAAGAATGGGATAGCAGTGGAAAGGAGGACTCTTGGCCAAATCATTTAGTTTCCTCATAAGTAAAAAGCCGAAGTTGGATTAGATCGCTAAGGTTATTTCTTATAATATTAAAAGAAGCTTCCTATCCTGGTCTCTGGAATAAAGTTCAAATTCTAAGATCTAACAGTGTTTTTTCTTCCCTTAAGAGTTTTCATAAACTTTTACATATTTACTGGCTCCTCTGACAGACTGGTGAAGCTGACAAACTTCTTCTAAGAACAATGTTTTCAAATGAGTAAAATAATGAAATGCACAGAAATCACAAAAGAAATCAATTTTTTTTTAATTCAAAGAGCCTTGGAAGTTAAGAACTCCTTTCCTAAGTTAAGTAGGAACTTTTAAAAAGTGCCCATACTGGGGACAGCTGGATGACTCAGTGGATTGAGAGTCAGACCCAGAGATGGGAGGTCCTAGGTTCAAATCTGACCTCAGATACTTCCCAGCTGGGTGATCCTGGGAAAGTCACTTAATCCCCATTGCCTGGCCCTTACCACTCTTCTGCCTTGGAACCAATACACAGTATTGATTCTAAGATGGAAGGTAAGGGTTTAAAAAAAAAATTAAAAATGCCCATACTAATGACAGACATTAAAGGAATATTAACACCTCTGAAAATCTAATTAGCCAGAAGTAGATAATCTTCTGCCCCCCTTTTCAAAGGTTGGGAAGTTTCTATATAAAATTGTGCTCCAATAAAGAATTTTAAACATAAAAGGTTGCTTAAATTGCATCATGTTTGTTTGGGTTTTTCTCACAACCAAAAGTAAAGGCCTTTGAAGTAATCAAAGTTCTTTCAAAGTTCTCAAGAGCATATATCCATTCCTGGAATAACTCTTGAATCTCTGCAAAAAATAAAACTTCTCTTTATAATCGAAATTTTGAACATTTCTGAAAAGTTTTATCCAAGCTTAGAATAGATGGTCCCGCAGAATTCCTAGAAAACGCAAACGAAGTATGCTACAGCAATACCAGCTTCAAGTAAAGGGCCCTGTGACACAATAAGCATAGCTTTAGGCAACAATTTCCAAACCTACCTAAGGATGAGAAACTGCTGCCCGTATAACAGTTAGAGACAATACCGACCGTACCGTACCTTAGTTGCTACACTTGGAAAGATTGAACTTTGTTTCCCTGTTTTCTTTCAAGACTAACCTCAAGTCCAGGCTTCTGCGGAAGGCCTTTCCTAGGCTCAGTTTTTCTCCACCCCAGAATTCTACTCTTAATATAGTTTGCAATATTTCCTTGCATGTTGCCTCCCCAATTAGAGTGAAGTCTTTCAAAGAAGGGCCTGACTTTTGCCCTTCTTTAAATCCCCGATACCCAGCACCTGTCTGGCCCATGGTAAGTGCCTAATAAATATTCTCTAATTGAAAGCTGGCAGAAATGTTGTGCCGCTGGCTCTGCTTAACATCAATAATCAATACTTTTCCCCACAACAATCTTTTGGCAGAAGAGTGTTACCCTCCCTAACGAAGCTAAGAGCACTGAGATTCAAGGAGTTTAAGAAATTTGTTTCTGGGGCAGCTCAGCAACATAGGCTTGGAGTCTGTTGGATTCAAATCTGAGCTCAGACACTTCCTAGCTGTGGGCCCCTATGGCAATGAAGTCGCTTAACCCCAATTGCCTAGCCCTTACAGCAGAGCTGATGCTAAGACAGAAGGTATTTGGTTAAAAAAAAAAAGTGTGTTTCCCCACACTGGTTGACAGGTGAGCCTGACCTTGAAACTAGGTTGGTTGGTTTGTTTTTTGTCAGCTCCAAGGCTCTTCCCACACACCTTGCCATCTCCCAAATATACTGTTCCTAATAAAAATCATATTCCAAATCTCCATTATTACTGTGACACTTATAACAGTACTATTTTCATACCAAATCCAGCCTTAAACACTTAGCTGTACAACCCTGGGCAAGTCATTTAACGCCTGCCTCGGTTTTCCATCTGTAAAATGAGGATAATAATAGCACCTACCTCCCAGGGCTGTTGTGGGGATCTACTGAGATATGTGCAAAAGCACTTAGTAAGTACTATATAAAACGTTAGCTATTAGCTAACTCCTCTCTAGCTAATGATGTAGAACAGAGGTATAAAATACAAAGCCCTTCCCAGTACTCAGATAAAAATGCAGTTGAGAAATGTTTAACAAAATAAATTAAAACACAAAAAGACGTGTCATCTGTGGCTTTCTAATAAGTCAAAATGTGTCCTGCAGGGATCCATTTCAATTTGAGTTTGGCACTAATAATGTTGACAATATTATTTCAATTTCAACACTGTATTTAACAAAAGTCCTAAATGATATTCCTAGAGGCAAAAAAAGGAAAAAGGGAGAGTCGATCATTAATCATTTACTTAATATTAATAAGTTCTAGAAATAAGCGAATCAAATTCTTTAAAACAGAACCAAAGTACAGAGTCAGAAAAGAATTCTTTTTAAAATGAGGAAATATGAAGCTTAGAAAGATGAACTGACTTGCCTAAAACACAAACTGACAAGGGTAGAGGTAGTTATTCCCTGTTTGTTGCTTTCCATTACACTGTTACAAGTCTTTATCTGGCTTTCTTCTCTGCCTTTATCAGTAACTTGATGGGAGACAGAAAGTTGGGAGTAAGAATACATTGTACAAGAAAATCAGGATCTAAAAAGATCAACAAACTGAAACACAAAAGCCTGAAGTTAACAAGACAATACTTTAAAGAAGGATAAATGTAAAGTCCTGAATAAGATTTTTAAAAAATTTGTACAAAGATCAGATGGGAGAAAAAGGTTTAAATGGATTTAATAAGACATGGGGGTTTCAATTCCTTGGCTAAAATTCAACACACCCTCACTTAGAAAAAAAGCTGACACTATCTTAAACTATATTCAGGAAATATAGTGACCAGAGCCAGAGAGGAAAAAGATAGTAATAAATGCACACAAACATGTGTGTGAACTTAAATATAAGTATACATATATACACACACACAGATACATGTGGATATAACTCTACCTATATATGAATTAAAGGTTTCCAATCTTCTGATTCAATATCCAATTCTAATTTGGTTACACTAATCAGGCATAGATCAGACTACATCTGAAGTATATTTTCTAAGTCTAGGTACTGTTAGGTGTTGTTAAAGAGGGGCAATAAAAAACTGGAATGAATCCATAAGTTTTACAGAATCTGAAAACTGTTATATGAAGGTGGTTAGCCTGAAGGAAAAATAAGACACAGAGATCACAGGATCATGGACTGAAAACTGGAAGGGACCTTAGGGGCCATCTACGATCATCAGATAAGACCAAGAGCCCTGAAACACCCACAAAACACTGGCTCTCCTCCACCCTCCAAGTCACTACCCCAGGAAGCAATCAATCTCTGTGGGAAAGAAGCTAGCCATCCTCTGCTACCACCAACACCAAGTGCTAACACTGGGCAAATAAACCTAAAATCCCGGAAGGAAACAAAATTGCCACTAGCTCAGCATCCTCCTAACTGTAGACCTGCTTCTGTCTAATGCTAGACATCAGCACAGAAGCAAATCTTGTGGCAGGGATTTAGAACAGCTTCAGAAGGTACTCCAGCCTCCTACCTTAAGTAGCCAAGAGCCTGAAAACAAAAATCCTCAGTACCCAAAGTCGATGACGTTGTCAAATGGCTCACCATATGGCTTTGTTAATGAAAATGACACTGAAGATGATGCATTACCATCTGCTTTGCTGCTGCACTCTACAGACCACCAGGCCTTTCCATCTGACTTGCAGTTAAAAGCTAAGCAGTCTCCCCTTAATAGGTAGTGAGCTCCTCAAGAGCAGAGACTTGTCTTAGTTTTTCCTATTTATATCCTCTCCTTCAACCTCTCACGCTGCAAATGAGGAACTTGAAGGTCTAAAGAAATGAAGGTAAATGGGGAGCCTATATCCAAACCCAATGCCCTTTCCACTGCACCATGCTGTCTTCAAATAAATATTCAAGATTCTATCTGGTAGGAAAGTCTTATTCTGTACAGTTCCTGACTACAGAACTGTGACCATTGCATACAAGTTACAGGAAAACAAGTTTGAGATTCAAAATAAACAATATTAACAATTGTCAACTGGTCTCCCCATTACTGAAAGAGACTCAAGCAGGAGCCAAATTTGTCAGAAACAGAGATATTTCCTTCTTTAGGTGGAGACTGGATTTAAGGTTCTTTCCACCATGTATTAGTCCAGACTTTATTATGTACTTCATTTTCCTGAATAGAGTTTAATAAAAATTATGTTCACTTAAATGGTGAACTTTTTGAGGGGAGGAACTGTCTTTTCCCTCCTTGTGTAGCTTGTTGCTTAGCATTCTGATTAGCACACAAAGTAGGTACTTAGTGAATGTTTTTTGGCATTCCTCCTCTGGTCTTCCTTTTTTAATTTGTAAAGTAAGAGAGTGTCCACTAAAGTTCTCGATTTATAAATTAAAGATTCTATGAGTCTTAAGACCTGGCATTTAAGGCACTCTCCAAATTTTTTCAGTCTACTGTTCCCAGACATACTTTGATCTATTCCCACCCCCAAATTGATAACTAGCTGTTCAATATCTTGTTCTGAATTCTACTTATTCTAATTATACTGACCTTTGTTTGTTTCCAAAGTTACCTGCACTCCTTTTCCTATATCTTCACCTCTATAAGCCCATCAATTGGGAAGTGACTGAGTAAGTTGTTCTATATGACTGTGATGGAATGCTATTGTGTTTTAAGACACAATAGGGGGAGGTCCTGGGTTCAAATCTGACCTCAGACCTAGCTGTGACCCTGGGCAATACTAGCCCTTACCACTCTTCTTCCTTGCAACCAATACTTAGTATTGATTCTAAGACAGAAAGTAAGGTTTAAAAAAAATTAAATGATGAGGGGGATGGGTTCAGAAAAATCTGGAAAGACTTATATGAACTGATGCAAAGTGAACAGAACCACTGTACACAATCACAGCAATACTGTATAATGATCAACTGGGAATGACAGCCATTGTCAATAAAACAATGATCAAAGGCAATTCCAAATGACTTATGATGAAAAATGCTATCCATTTCCTGGAAAAGGAAATGATGGAATCTGAGTGCAGGCTGAAGCATAATTTTTCCATTTTCTTTATTTATCTTGCTTTTTTTGGTAACGTGGCTAATAGGAAAATATGTTGTGCATGATTTCACACATATAATCGATATCACATTTTTTGCCTTCTTAATGGATGGGGCAGGGGTAAAAGAAAGACAATTTGAAACAAAAATTAAAAACAAAAAAGAATATTTAAAATAAATGCATTTTCTCTGCACAAAGCCTATCTCAAGCACCACTATATCCTCCAGGAAGCCTTCTCTTGTTCCTCTAGCTGAAAGTGATTTATTTTTCTCAGGGTTTTTTTGGGAGGGGTCTGAGTCCTCCTTTTACTTTACCTATTCCACCATTAAACTACAGGATTCTTGAGGGCAAAGACCCTGTCGTTTTAATCTCTTTGCATCTCCCCAATTCTTGGCACAGTAAGCAGATTCAAAGCTGGAAAGCACCCTCTCACTTTATGGATAATGAAACAGGCCTAGATACCTAAGGACATACAGGTAAGCAGTGAAAATGAGTGTGAACTGAAGCTTTCTGATTTCAAAACCAACACTCTTTCCACTATCCCTCTTAATAAGTGTTTGGTAAATTGAACCAAATTTTCAGTCTTCTCCAAACAAAGAACTTTTATTTTCCTGAAGCTACCTAAATTTTTTACCAAAGAAGGATTTTGAATAATTTATTAAAGTATAAGGTAGGATACTCTCATTTCTACATTTTTATTCTTTCTTATTTGTCATCTTCTCTACTAAACTACCTCTAAAAGTGAACTAGAGGAATACTCCGCAAAAAAATCCCAAAACCCTCTAAGAAGTCATCCCAATCTAATCCTAGCCAATATAAATATATAAAAATGTCTGGCCACCTTTGTACCCAATAACTCCACCCATTATATGGTTCTAACACTGACATGTAACAGGTTTTCATTCTTCTTTAAAAAGTTATGCATTGATCTGGCCTCAGACACTTCCCAGCTGTGTGACCCTGGGCAAGTCACTTGACCCCCATTGCCTGGCCCTGACCACTCTTCTGCCTTGGAGCCAATACACAGTATTAACTCCAAGATGGAAGGTAAGGGTTTAAAAAAAAAAAAAGTTATGCAGTGAGGAATAGGGCCTGGACCTGTGATTTCTGTGAACAGGGAACTCCCAGGTGAGGAAAACTCCCTCTACTGTTTCTGCAAGGTCCAATCCTGAGCTCGAGAATAGCCTGAAGTCAATGACTTGCCTTCCAGTTAGAGGTAGTGGGCCTAACAAAGTTCTTTTCTGTTCCCAGGCCAGGCTGCCATTTATTATGCTACTTCTGCATAAACGCTATTGCCTAATGATAACAACGACAAAGTGGCCATCCGAAAGCACTGAGCACGAATGTGACAAATCTGCTTCCTAGGCTGAGAGAGATGCATTTTAGAGCAATTCCTCCCAAATCATGACAGGAATCACAAGCTTTCAATCTGGGAAACAGACACACGTTGTGGCAGAAGAAGAGCATTTTTACCTTTCTGAACATGAATGATGTCTGGAAAGTTGGCCAGATGTCCCTGATACAGAGCTAACAAATCCATCACTGGGTCCAAGTCCTGCCGAGGCTGCTCCGCAAAGAGCTCTCCAATGGCGTCGTAGGCATCTCCGGTGAAGGCAATGGCCTGGTTCAGGCCCACGGAGAAGGCCTGTTGGTCCAGTTCGAAAGCTTGGCTGAGCCCCCGGAAGGACTGTCCCACCTTCTGATACTCCTTCTTGAAGCCCGTCACCTGCTTCCTGGCAAATTCGTTGGCTGTGTGGTTGAGCTGCAGGGCGCTGTCGTCCATCTTCTTGGTGAAGCTCTTGAAGCCATCGATCTTGCTTTCCACTTCCTGCAGGTCCAGCGCGGCCGCCGAAGGGGTGCTCAGCGTCAAAAAGAAGTTGGCTCCCACCATCTCGTCCTTCTCCGCTTTCCTCTTGCCCTGCTTCCAGGCCTTCTCATCGGTGCTGCTGCTGCAGGTCAAGAAGTGCTGGAAGACATCGCACTGGGCTAGCACGGGATGGCTGGCCATGTGGTTCATCCACCAAATGAGTCCCTTCCTGCGCTTGGAAATAAAGTCCTCCTCGAAGCGGCCGGTGGCCTGCTTCTCGGGCAGGTGGGGCACTGAGATGACGGGGAACTTCTCGGCCAGGCGAGCATAGAGCCAGTCGAAGTGCTTGTAGCGCCGGTGCACGGGCACCTGGGTGTGGGTGGGCACCAGCTTGTACGAGATGTAGCTTTTCATGCCCTTGAACTTGGTCTGCTTGGTGGGGTCGTCGATGGTGCACTGGAAGGGGTAGGGGTTCTCCTGCCACTCGGGGCCGTAGGGCCCCAGCACCACGCACAGCTTGTCCCCGTCCTTGACGAAGCCCGAGGCCTCCCCCAGCACGAAGGCCTCGCCGCCCGATTTGACAAAGGTGGAGAAGCGGTTCAGGTTGCGGCTCACCGTGGCAGAACTTTTGGCCCCCGACGGCGGGGGGTGGTGCTGGGGATGCGCGTGGGTCGGGCCCCCGCGGGAACCCAGGGACAGGTCAGAGCGCGTGGACAGGCGATAGCGCCCGGGCGCGCAGCCGCCACCACCCCCGGAGGAGGAGCCGTCGTAGTCCGGGTAGGAGCCGCTGCCCAGCACCCCGGGCTCGTCTGCCACAGTCGAGCTGTCGTCCCACTCGTCGTCCCAGTCGTCGTCGCTGCCTTGGCTAGGCTGGTAGCTGCTGCCGTAGAGCGGTTGCGCCGAGGAGGGCTGCAGGGCCCCGCTGGCCGCGCCGTACGGGAAGCCCGCGGCGGCCGGGGGCGGCGGCTGCCCAGACTGGAAGCTGTCGGAGGGCAGCGGCTTGAAGGAACTCGCCAGGGACAGCGCCAGTGGGGCTGCGGCGACTGAGGACGCGCCGGCGGCGGGCGGGGGCAGCGGCTCGAAGCCACCCGGTGGCACGTTGGCGTAGCGGGCCGCCGGGCCGTGGCTGTCGCCGCTGGGCGCGCTCGGGGGCTCTGGGGCGCGGATCACCTGCACATAGGAGGCCGGGAAGAGCCCGCGGTCGCCGCGGCTGTTGACCCCCTCCAGCCAGCCCTCGATGTCCTGCTCGCTGCACAGGCTCAGCACCTCGTGCTCGCGCAGAGAGATCTCGCCCGGGTTCTCCGACCTGAAGTCGTACAGCGCCCGGGCGCGCAGCGCCATGGCCCCGGCGCCCTCCACCCACCCGCCCGCCCGTCCGGGGTCCTACGCCCGGCCCCGAGCTGCTCCTGGCGCGTGAGAGGCAGGCTCCGCGCCGCTCACTCTGTCACTCGTCCCGTCCCGTACGCGGCACAGCTGCGTTCGGACCGCTACGCCCTCTCCCCTCCGGCTCTCCTCTAAGCCGCGGCGGCAGCAAGCAGCTAGAGCACTTAGTCCCCGCTTCTCCGCCGCCGCCGCGGGCTTTGGGGGCGGGGGCGCCACAGCCTCCCACGTCCCCAGCTTTGCTAATCCACGGCCGAGAGGAGCGGGGCCAGGGGAGAGCAAGCGATCGCAGAGTTGCTCCTTTGCTGGGTCCGCTCGGCTTGCTCGGAAGAGGAGCCGGCGGTTGCACCGTCCCCTGGCCACCGCTGCCCCCTGCTGTCTAAGGCCTGCAATGGGTCAGCGGGTCAGAGGAAGAGGGGAGGTTTCCCATTGGTGCCATTGTGCTAGGGAGCTTTTTATTGTTTTCTTTTAACTGCCTGGTTAAAATGTCTAAAAACAACCAACAAAGTTTTCATCTTAAATATAAATTTAACTTACAATTCAGCTTACATGTAAGGAAACTTGAAATGCAACTATGCAAATACGAACCTTTTTATTTTTTTTGGAAAAATGTTTATAAACAGGATTTTGTGGAGAATTTAAAAAACAAGAACAGCAGCAAGAAAGAGGAGAGATGACCGTCCCAGAAGCCCTGTCCCATCCCTCTCCCCTACCTCAGTGTCCCTTTCCTGCCATCTATCCCTCTCTTGCCACCCCGGTGATTCTGGGTCTTGTTCTTCATTAGGATGAGGGCTGAGCCCATGATGCGTTCTACAGCTGGGGATGGATGAGGGGAGTTTGGGGAGGAAGGAGTCCGTCCCAACCAACCTGCCTGGACCTTTTCCCTCTTCCAGCCTTCTGGCTTAAGCCATGAGACTTGTGAGGATTAACAGTCAGCAGGCTGCTAGCTGAGATCATGAATGAGGCTGGCAGTGGTCTGTGTTGGACCCAATGCACGAGGCATAGGCCATGGCATGTGGAATGTAGTTCTGTTCGAAGACGCCGTGAAGGAGGTGAGCCATGGGGCCCTTGGAGAACACAGGCACGTCTTCACTGCCGTGGGTTTCCTTGCTCAGGGGCACTGCAGCCTGGGCCCGGTAGTTCTTATCAGCATAGTCCACAGCTAAAACATTCTCCCTCTCACCGGCCACCACCTTGTAGCCAGGGCCATTTCCGTACAGGAGAGAAGTGAAGGGTTTCTTGTCTCTGTCGCTCAGGGAGGCGGCAAGACCGAAGATGGAGTTCCCCCGGGGAGCGTGGCCACCCAGCGTGAAGACGTGGGAGTGATCCGCTGTGACCACAGTCAGCGTGTCCTCGGAGGAGGTCAGGGCTCCAGCCCGTGCGATGGCCCGGTCCATCTCCACCACCTCGTGGAGGGCTTGTTTGGCCTTTCCCGCGTGGTGGCCGTGGTCGATTCTGCCCCCTTCTACCAGCAGGAAAAAGCCCTCGGGGTTCTTTCTCAGGATCTTGATGGCCACCTCCACCATCTCCGTCAGGGACGGGTCTGTCCAGCGGTTTCTGTTAAGTTCGTACATCATATCCTTGGGCTCGAAGAGACCTAGAAGGAAGTCCACATGGTTCCAGTCCAGTTTCAGCAGCTGCCTGCGGTTCCAGACATAGTAGGCATTCTTGTTCGGAGGCTTCTTCTCCCTCCAGATATCGGTGAGTCTCTGCCCATCCAGCCTCGTCCCTCTCGCCTCCTTGTTCCCGTACTCCACATCCGGTGTGCCCTTAGGAAACATGTACTTCCGGCCTCCGCCCAGGACCACCTCGATATCCGGGATGTTGTGCATCAGCTGGTGGGCTATGTCCTTGCAGCCCTGGCCCAGGGCCTCGGAGGGCATCTCGTTGTCCGAATACCATGTCCTATCCACGGAGTGTGCATAGGCGGCGCTGGGCGTAGCGTGGTTCACTCGAGTGGTGGTCACGATGCCCACAGACTTCCCAGCATCCTTGGCCCAGCGCAGGATTGAGGTGATCTCGTTGCCCTTGGTGGTGTTGCACTGCGATCGGCTGGCAGCAGCACTCACGCCCAGGGTGCCCTTTTTGCTCTTTACCCCGCACAGGAAGGCCGTGGCCGTGCCGGCACTGTCAGGAACCTGGGCGTTGGTGTTGTATGTCTTGGACAGAGCCAAGAAGGGAAACTTCTCCATTTCAAGCTGGAACTCCTCGCCAGGCATGTGGTGAAGCTGGCCTTTGAGGATCCGGGCAGCAGATACGGTGGTCACCCCCATCCCATCCCCCACAAACAAGATCACATTCTTGGCTACGTTGGTGTTGAGCTTCTGGAGCTCCAAGGCTTTGTGGAGGGTCTGCTGTGCCTGTGCTCTCCAGTACTCGGGATTCTTCTCCTGGACCAGGGAGGAGAGGCACGCCCCAGCCAACAGGCTCAGGAAAAGGAGAAGCATAGTCAGATGGGTGGACCCGGAGACCAGAGAGGTAGCTGCTCAGATGTCCAGCCGAGTGAAGAGCTGAGTCAATTGGGAGCCAGGAGTCCCTTCTTCCTGCATGCTAAAATGAATGACCCTAGACTGGGCTTCTCCCCAGCTTATATAAGGGCAGTGATCCCAGAGGAAGGGAAATCCAGGGCCCCTCCTCACCCTCCACCCCTATACACACATTGACCAGCATTCTGGGAGTACTTTGCAAGTTAGTACGGACCTTGAGAAGTAATGAGATCATATCAAAAGTTAATTATTAAGACTCAATTATCCTAGATTCACAACCTGGGATTAACCAACCTTCTTTGGATAGATTTCAGAAGGTCATGAGCTTGGATGGAGGGGGAGAAATTCTTTTCACTTAACTAAATTTTTCGTTGAAATTTAGAATCTCCTTCAATTATTTAAGAACATCTTTTCCTAAAAAGAGATCTATAAGACTTAACCAGACTGATGAAAAGATCTATGACACAAAACAAGTTAAGAAACCTTAATCTACAAGAAAAGAAGGAAAAGACAATGGGTAAGAGAATCAATCCACGTTAGGGAATTAAAAACTTACATTTTTCTAGTCATTTAAGGTCTGCAAAATACTATATACTTATACATGTAAATTTATATTTGCCTCATATATTTATATATTTGTGTATATGTATATATATTGTAAGAGTGTGAAACCCCCTACCCCTTTTATGATTAAAATAGTATTAGGTTTTATGATTGTTTTTTTACAACACAATCATTAGTTTTTGAGTTAATAGTCAAATAATGTAGCTTGTGTCATATGAATTATAAACATTATCTAAGAAAAATACAGTTTAGGGTGGTATCAAATCTTGTTTACAGGCATTTTGACCCTAAACCTATAACCCAAAAGTTTCTACTTAGCCCACCACACCCCTCTTTTTTGTATAAAAAGATAGTCAGACGGGCACCCAACTGCTGACTCCTAGTATTTTGGAATTGTCAGCAGAATACCAATTAGCCCCCAATCCCTTATTGCAGAGGCCTTGGAAAGATCAGCAATAATAATAAACATAAGGTACCACCCATAGTGATCTTTTTTACACTTTCTAGTCTAAACAGCACTTGCATCATTGAAAAGTGCCCATGTGAAAGATTTTGCATCCACTCTATTTTAGTTTTGATTGTATTTTCTGTCACTCCACCATCAACTTTCTTGGCATAAAAAAAGGCTATTTCCTATGACTCGGGGTCTCTGGTCTTGATCTTGATCAGGGTCAGGCTTTTTTGCGAGACTGGCCTCTTCTCAATAAACCTACTTAGCTTGGAGTTTTGTACTGGTGTGATAAAATTTCACCACAATATCTATCACATATATATGTATATATGAGATTATACTTCATTTATAATCACTTATTTGGAGTGGAGAAGTGGATACTAATGAAGGGGTCTCAGTTTCCTCATCCTTAAAATGAGGAAATTAAACCAGATGTTTATTAGGTATCTTTTAGTGCTAACATTCTATCAGTCACTTAACTTCAACCCCCTCTCAGGGCACCTGTTTCCCCATCTGTGTAATGAAGGGGTTAGACTAGATGGCCTCTGAGATCCCTTTCAGCTTTTGATCTATCTATAAGCTCCTGAATAAGGACAGATGACACAATTTCCCTGTTTATATAATGTGAATGATTTTTAAAGTTCCTTCTATCTTTAAATCCTGTAATCTTGAGTTTCTAACTTCTGCTAATTAATCATACTGCTAATCATTGAATTCTAAAGTCAGTATTTCAGCAGCACTTAGCAGTACCAAGGTCTAGTGCAGAGTTAACCATTCAGATTTATTTTGAGTACTTAATGAATCCAGCTGCTTCCTAGGGATCAGATTCCTAAAAATAAGTCATCCCAGAACAAACTTTCCTTCTTCTTAGAACTATTAAGCTGGTGAAATGTTATGGGTTTGGGAAACAAAGCAAATCTTAGCCAAAGCAAGTCTGATTCCTCTAGCAACTGAAATTATTGATTAGATCTATCATCAACCTTTACCCTTCTTAAAATAATTAGGAGATAAAACACCCTCTTTGATTGAGATCCATGATAAATCAATCAAGGCCAACCACCTCTACTGAAAAGGTCAAAAGCATAAAAGTAGGTTTGAAAAGACCTTAATTTGGATGGAGTGAACCATTGAATGATGCTGGGGTGAAGGTGGGGAGAGAGGAGAGCTGGAGCATTGGGGTTGATTGGCTCTAGTACTGTGCATGGATTAAAAAAGAAAAAGTAAATTTGGAATCCTATATTCCTTGGCTGCCCAACCTAATGGTGCTCTCCCTTAATAAAAACACCAGGGCTTAGAGCATCTTGTTAGCTACTTTAAATAGGATGCAAGTGCTTGATTGATTGATTCAATTGACCACCTACTTTTAATTTATGGAAGAGGGATTAGACTGGTTTTGTGTAGGTCAAGAGGGAGGAACTAAGCACAATCATTGGGCATTGCAATGAGACGGATTTTGTCACAATACAAAGACAAATTTTTTTACAATTAGAATGGCTTGAAAATAGAATGGGCTGCTTTGTGAGTTAATGAATTCCTTCACCCTAGGGATGTTCAAACAGAAGCATAATGGACACTTCTTAAAAAATGTTATAGAAGGAGCTAAATCAATTGTACAAAAAAAAAAATCAAGCCATTCTCCAATTGATAAATGGGCAGGGGACATGAATAGACAATTTTCAGATAAAGAAATCAAAACTATTGATAAGCACATGAAAAAGTGCTCTAAATCTCATAATCAGATGCAAATCAAAACAGCTCTGAGGTATCACCTCACACCTAGCAGATTGGCTAATATGACAGCAAAGGAGAGTAATGAATGCTGGATGATGTGGCAAAGTAGGGACACTAATTCATTGCTGATGGAGTTGTGAATTGATCCAACCATTCTGGAGGGCAATTTGGAACTATGCCCAAAGGACACTAAAAGACCGTCTGCCCTTTGATCCAGCTATAGCACTGCTGGGTTTGTACCCCAAAGAATAAGGAAAAAGACTTGTACAAAAATATTCATAGCTGCGCTCTTTGTGGTGGCAAAAAATTGGAAAATGAGGGGATGCCCTTCAATTGGAGAATGGCTGAACAAATTGTGGTATATGTTGGTGATGGAATACTATTGTGCTTAAAGGAATAATAAAGTGGAGGAATTCCATGGAGACAGGAACAACCTCCAGGAAGTGATGCAGAGTGAGAGGAGCAGAACCAGGAGAACATTGTACACAGAGACTGATACACTGTGGTACAGTCGAATATAATGAATGTCTCCAATAGTGGCAATGTAGTGATCCTGAACAACCTGGAGGGATCTATGAGAAAGAGCACTATCCACATTCAGAGAAAGAACTGTAAGAGTAGAAACACAGAAGAAAAACAACTGCTTGATCACATGGGTCAATGGGGATATGATTGGGGATATAGACTCTAAATGATCACTCTAGAGCAAATATCAATAATATAGAAATAGGTCTTGATCAATTATATATGTAAAACCCGGTGGAATTGCACATCAGCTATGGGAGGGGGTTGGGGGAAGAGAGGGAAAGAACATAAATCTTGTAACCATGGAAAAATATTCTAAATTAACTAATTAAATGAAATTTTCCCAATTAAAAATAAATAAATAAAACTTATCTATATTAAAATCAAATCTAATCAAGACATAACTCACACCATTAAATGAAGACTTATTACAAACAAAAAAAGTTATATAAAGAATCCATTCATGATTGAGATCAGGTGATCTCTGAGGTTATTTCCAAATTTGCTTATATTTTAAAATTATACTATTTTAGCTTAGCTTTTCAAAATTAACAAAAATAGTTATAAATGATCATTTTAGTTTCATCTCTACCAGATCTCTAAAAATGTTCGTTTGAATACCTATCATGTTTCCAAATGTGAATATGAACAACTTCTCTAAAATTAGAGACTTCAAAGTGAAAACAAACTATTAAAAAAAAAAACTCATAAGGGCAGCTAGGTGGCTCAGTGAAAAGAGTCAGGCATGGAGATGTGAGGTCCAGGGTTCAAATTTGACCTCAGACTCTTCTTAGCTATGTTCCCTAGGTGAGTTACATCACCCCAATTGCCTATCCCTTACCCCTCTTCTGCCTTGAAACTAATACTTAGGGTCAATTCTAAGACAGAAGTTAAGAGTTTTTAAAAAAGGTAAAAAAGTGTTCGTTGAAGAATAACACCAACACGGGCTGTACTTAATCTTTATATACCAGATCTTGGGGATAAGAAGTAGAGATTGTGTTGGATCAATACAATAGTTACATCATCAATACTTTTTATGCTGATCTTTCAAGTATTGAATCAATCAACCAAAAGGTTTTTCTGCACTCTGAATTCCATCATGGTACCTCTCCCACACAGAAACATTTCACTCTCCCACCATCCCTCTCAGCTTTTTATATGTTGTCTCTCTCCCATTAGATTGTAAGTTGCTTGAGGGCAAGAACTTCCTTTTGCCTCTTTTTGTATCTTCAGCATTTAGTGATGTGCTTTGCACATAGTAGACACTTGAGATGTTTGCTATTATTGAAGTATTTATTAAGTATCTACTATGTACCAAGCATAGTATTAATCATTAGGTATACAAATACAATGAAGAAGCTTACTTACATTCAAATGGAGGAGATATAAATGTGTATTCATGTGTATATATATACAGAATAAATACAAAGTAGCTGAATACAAGGTAGTTTGAAAAGGACAGCACCAGCAGTTAAGACTAGTCAGGAAAGCTCTTTTGTAGAATATGATACTTAAACTGTCTTGAAAAAAAAGAATTCTTTTCTTTTTTTTATCCAAAGATTTTATTTTCCCAATTATATGCAATCACAATTTTCCATATATATTTTCTGAAATTGTAAGATTCAAATTATCTCCTTCCCTCCCCTCTCTCAGAGATGGTAAGTAATTTGATCTGGGTTACACGTATATCATCATGCAATGCATACTTCTTTACAGGTCATTGTTGTAAGAGAATACTCATATAAAACCACCCCCCCCAAATAAATCCATAAATAAACTAATGTGGAAGATGGTGTGCTATGATCTGTGTCTCACTTCAAAAGTTCTTTCTATGGAGGTGAATAGCATTCCCTATCAAAATCCTTCAGAATTAAGAACAGTATCCACATTCAGAGGAAGAACTGTGGGAGGAGAAACACAGAAGAAAAACAACTGCTTGATTACATGGGTTGAGGGGATATGAATGGGGATATAGACTAAATGATCACCCTAGTGCAAACACCAACAACATGGAAATAGGTTCTGATCAAGGTCACATGTAAAACCCAGTGGAATTGTGCATTGGCTATGGGGGGAAGGGGGGGAGGGAGGGAAAGAATATGATTCTTGTAACCAAGGAATAATGTTCAAAATTGAATAAATTAAATTTAAAAAAAAATCCTTCAGAATTGTCTTGATCATTGTAATTCTGAGAGTAGACAAGTTTTCAGATGATCAGTGTACAATATTACTGTTACTATGTACAATGTTCTCCCAGTTCTGCTTATTTACTCTGCATCAGTTCATGTAGATCTTTCAAGCTTTTTCTGAAATCATCTTGTTTATCATTTCTTATAGCACAATCACCATATATCACAAATATCCATCACCAACACATAGCACAATTTGTTCAGCCATTCCCCAGTTGATGGATATCCCCAATTCTTTTCCACCTCAAAAAGAGCTGCCTTACATACTTTTGTACAAGTAGGTCCTTTCCCTTTTTTTATGATCTCTTTGTTATACAGACCCATAGTGGCATTAGATTAAAGGATATATACAGTAGGCCTGTGAGCATAGTTCCAAATTGCCCTCCAGAATGGCTGGATCAGATCACAACTCCACTAACAATGTATTAGTGTCCCAATTTTGCCACATCCCTTCCAATATTTATCACTTTACTGTCATATTGGCCAAACTGATAGTGTGAGGTGGTACCTCAGTGATGTTTTATATGCATTTCTCTAATCAAGTGATTTAGAATATTTTATATGATTATTTATAGCTTTGATTTCTTCATCTAAAAATTGTTTGTTCAAATTCTTTGGCCATTTGTCCAGTGGGAATGGCTTGTTTTATTAAAAAAGGATTCTTAGAAGCAGAATATCCAGATCTGGAGGACAGCAAATGCTAAGACTCAGGGAGGGAAAATATAATATCCTGAATGAAGAGTAGAGAAGACCAATTTGAACAGATAACAGAGTCCAGTATATAGTTTCACATACCTAAGGCTAGAAAACTAGGTTAGGACAAGGTGTAAATCTTGAAATTTCTCAGACTTGTGAATGTTAAAAATTTCCACATTGAGGAATCCTCCATTAGAACAAATTCCCTACTGGGAAACATTCCCCATTTTGATGTGAGAACTCGCCAGGATCAGAAATGGGAGGACCTCTACTCCACCCGTACTTAAGACTGCTTTAGGGGAGAAAACTCCTTGCTAAACAAAGAAAGTTCTTGGACCCATGCTTATAATAAGGCAAGGAGTTCTTTGAGCCATGCCTGTTTTTTAGAATTGATACAATGAGATGCTAGGTACCTAAAAGGGTCGGGCAAGTTTTCTCTTAATGAGATTAGTTGACTCAGCTGTGTTTTCACTGGTTCAGACTTACTGAGGAGATTAGTCGACTTAGCAGGAATTCAGATGGGCAGTCCTTTGGAAAACGTCTACAGTGATTGGTAGATGTAAGGACTTAGGGGAGGTGACATAGGAGAAAAGCCCCTATATAAGAAAAAGCAGAATCTCTTGAAAAAAAAATCCTTTTGGAGGCTCTCTGATGAGGATCCCTTGGGAAGAATCTCTTGAGAGAGGTTCTGGAGAAGGGAAGCTCTTGGAGGACAATCTCTAAGGAGGTCTCACTGGAGCTCCTCTGAGGGGACTCTGTCCCTCTGGAGGCTCTGGAGAGAGGCCCTTTGGAACAGTCTCTGGCTGGAAGGCTCTTTAAGGAGGACTCTGGCTGGAACTCTCTCTGGTGAAGTCATCTGAGATGGAGCTGGCCTGGTGTCACTAGAATCCTTGCTTAGACAGACCTTGTGGTGAGTGTTAAAAGATTGACTGACTGATCTCTCTCTCTTAAGACTCAGGTCTAGGCCATGTTGGCTTAAGGCCTTTCATACTTATTTCCTTTTTCTCTCTTTCTCTCTTTTCTTTAATACCACATTTGTATTAATTAAAATCTCTATAAAACCCAGTTGACTTGGGTATTTGAATAATTGGGAATATTTCCCTGGCGACCACCTTATATTTGATTTAAAAACCAAGACACTGTAGTGAAACATATTTTCTGTGGTCAAATTTACTCACCCTCTCTTATATCTATCACAATTTATATCTTCCACCATTTTAACTCACTACAGTTTAAAACATCAACCATTTTAATTATTACAGTTTATAGCACCAACTATTTTAATTATAACAAAGGTTATGAAGGGCTTTAAAACCTAAACAGAGGAGTTTATATTGGATTCTAGAGACAATAGAAAACCTCTGGAATTCATTAAGATGGCAAAATGCATTTCAGAAATAAAAATAATGTGTGTAGAGAGAAAAGAGAGGCATATTATCTAATTTGACCAATAATGTGATAGCATTTATTACAGATATAGTAATGCTTTTTTTTTCTGACATAGAATTTAGTGATGAAAGGGACCTTGGAGGACATCCAGTGCAACTCCTTCATTTGGCAGATAAAGAAATTAGGGTCCAGAATTCAAGTGACTTGCCTAAGGTAACACAAGAAATAATGAACAGAGCTATGTCCTCTGGCTCCAGATTCAAGATGTGTATATGTGCATATGGGCGGAGAGGCGGTTGAACTGTTTAAATGAAAATCTTTCAAAACTTCATTCTATATTCCCTGCCTTAGTAATGTGGTAATTGAGTGAACCACTCTGACTCCATCTTGTGACTCAGTTCGAGAGCTAGCTCAGTTCTCTTTCTATTTAATTATGGCGCTTGCCCAATTTCTGTCTTGTAAGAAAACTTTATTGCATTATTTGAATCTAACTTGGAGTGGTTGGAAAGCTAAACCACCTCTACCTGTTGCTTAAAGACTTTAGACTAAGAACCTAGGTTATGCTGACTGGAAACCCAGTCAGATACAAAGACTGAGTCAAGGTTGGTTTTTTTGTTTGTTTTGTTTTTATTTTGTTTTTGTTTTTCACAATTATACATCTTGAGTAACCCACATACCACAATTTGTTCAGCCATTCCTCAATTAATGAGCATCCCTTCAGGTTCTAACTTTTTGCTACCAGAAAAAGAGCTGCCATCAATATCTTTGTACACTTAGATCCTTTCCCCCATCTTTTATCTCTTTGAGATATTGTGTTGGGAGTGGGATTGTGGGGTTAAAAGGTTTGATTGTTTATTGTTTTTAATGCATAAAAATCTGCCTACCTATCTGTTACCAGGGTTCAGTGCCAAGCTCAGGAGGCCTGATCCCAATTTGTCAGGTAATTGGCATTCGTTGCTTAATACATCAGTTTCCATAATCATTTCATCTTTCACCCACTACAGTAAAGAGAGCAGAATGACTATAACTGGATGTTTTCTGCATTCTTTAAGAATTGCACTGAATATAGGAATGTTGTGGAGAGCTATATCTGAACATGAACCTTATTGTTGATGCATAAGACAGTCCCAGACCTATAAACTTCTCTGGCTGGTGTCTACCAACTACAAAAGTAGAGTCCTGGAATTGGAAAGGAACGAATAAGTCATCTAGTACAAACAGAAGCTGAACAATAATCCCCTCACTAGCACCCTAACCAGTGGTTATCCAGTATTTTCTTAAAGGACTCAAGGTGGGGAAAGGGGCACCCCCATTACCTCACAAAGCAGTCTATAACATTTTGAGACAGATAAAATCATTAGGTATTTTTTATTTATTTCTTTATAATATTTGTCCCTCTGCAATATTGTCCCTTTGCCCCTTGTTCTGCCTTCTGGGGCTAAGCAGAAGCCAGATCCCTTTTCCGTGTGAGAACCCTGAAAGCATAGCTTTCACTTCCTAGCTTCTCCCAGGATGCCTGTTTCTTTTATTAGTCTTCACTACTGCCCTCCCCTCACATTCCCTTCTACTGCATTGCAATCAGCGATAGCTTAAAGTTTCCAAGATCGACCAAGAAACTAAGAAGCATAAATAAAAAGGCTTTACTTCCCACATTACAAAGTAAACATTCTTAGAGTGGATTATTTCCCAAGAGACTTTTGAATTATCTCCAAATTTGTTATTGTGTCCAGGGTGACTGAGATTACTTGAAGTCTCACTTCTAAAGAGATAGATTATTTCTTTATAAATAGAGTATTTCAAAAATCTAAAGTAATAATGAAGAACTGCATCTACTGTTATTATAAGAGCTAATAAATGATAGTATTGACAATGTTCTCCTGGTTTACTGAAAATAGATCAACTCTATATGAAGCAGAGCATATTAGATTCCTAATGAAGTATAAGATTCATTGTCTCAAGATAAGAAAAATTCTCCTTAATACTGTGAATTTTAGATTTACTCCACCCTGCTTAGTCTAACAAAACAGGAATGTCTACACCCCTACTTGAGAATTAAGTGTTGAGAAGGATGGCCTATGACAGACATGTGCTGCAACTGACAAATCTGAAACAACTGACAGACCCCGTGGGCTGTCCTAAGTCAAGCTTAAGCTACCATTGGTATATGTAAGATGCAGGAAATGATGTAAAAAATGGTCTATATATTCTGTGTCACTTCCTCTCTTCTCTCTCTTTTCACAGAGAGGTGGCTCTGGCTCTTTTCGTGGAGAGGTGGTGCTGGATTTTGTGGTGGAGAGGTGGCTGATGGCAACACATTGATCATCTTGGCATCTTGGCATGGCTACAGCTATTGTCTGGGTTTGGTGGTGAGTGTCTTTGATACAATACTGGGAGAAGCTTAGTAGCCTAGTTAAGGTGCGGCATCTTCACTGAGCTCTCTCAGAGTTTAGGCTGATTCCTTTTCCTTTAGTTTTCCTAAAAAAATGTCATCCTCCTAGGAGGCCCCTTATCTCAGAGGAGGCCTCATAGCTGGAAGGTCTTTGAACTCCCCTTGGCTCAGGCTAGGCGGGAGAAATCCTATACCCTTTTCCTTCTCTCTTCTTCTTGATTCCTTCCATCTATATTAATTAAACCACCATAAAATTTCCAAACTGACTTGAGTATTTTATTTGGGATTTGAATTAATCCCTGGTGACCAATTAAATTTATATTTCAGTCAAAAACCCCTAAATTTACCCCTTACAATACTACTAATTTTTACTATTGACACCAAAGAAGCTAATATCTGCATACTAATAACATTTAGGCATAGGGATGTTGCAGAATTCTCATGTGCCTTTATACAGGTGCTTCAGTGAATTTCCTCCTACATTTCCTATTTTAAGTTCTAATGAATATTTCCTCGATTGTTTAATAACTGCTTCAATTTCAATCATAGCTTTTGCTGAATTTCTATATCTCTTCCCATCAGCCTAGATGAACCTGCCCATTTCCACAAAGTCAGCACCTCCATAAAAGCCCTGAGCAACCAAAGAAAACTATATTATTCTGCTTTAAGGTATTTGGAATGAAGCTTAAGCATAGTGAATTTTTATTCTAGCATGTTCTGCTTGGTTAAGCATCATGGCTTCTTTCCACCTTACTTCTAAGTCTTCGCACTACATATAAAAATAGCCCGACCTTTATTGCTATTTTGTTACTCAATTTTGAGCTTTACTTTACCAAACAACATTATTTTCCTTTTAAATCTATGATTTTAGAAATCTGTATGCATTCTTTAATATCATTGAGTCCACAAGCAGTTTTAAAGAGTTTATGGGGAAGCTGCTAGAGAGTTAAGGAGGATCAGAATTGAGAGAAGTGCTTTCTTTGAAAGAGAATACATCACTCATAATTAAATTCAGTGAGGAAAAACAATTATACAATCATGTTATAGGCAATTTTTCAGGAATACATTCATTTTTTAGGTAGAATTTGTCTCCTTACTACTTTTAGAATTTTAAGAAGAATATTTCATTGACCTAGTGGTAGTCTCTCAGTGACCGAGAATGACGATTGTCTTTGTGCAGTTTCATCTATGGTGTACCCTCACGTGGCTTTGCAGTCCAAAGGCTGAGGCGCACAGTCTGTGGCACACGGGGCCTGGGACGCCAGTTGTTACGGGAGGTGCGGCTGTGGCCTGGTGTCGGCGTTCACGCGCAGCGGCAAGACGTTGACGTCGCTCATCTTCAAAGGTGGCGGCGGCATGGTGAATGTGGGCTCGCCACCTGCTTCTGTCAGAGGCAGCGAGTTCTAGTGGCTTTGGTGTCATGCCAGCCCACTTCAAGTTGAACTTTAGCTGGTCCTTGAATCTTTTCTTTGGTCGGCCTTGTTTCCTGAGTCCAGCTGAGAGTTCACCACAGAATACATGTCTTGGTATTCGCGGTGGGTCCATGCGGATGACGTGTCCAGACCATCGTAGCTGGGTTTGGAGGACTTCGATGCTGGTGGAGTTGGCTCTGTCGAGGACTTCCTGGTGGGTGATTCGGTCCTGCCATCGGATCCTCATGATTGACCGGAGGGAGCCTTGGTGGAATTGCTCCAGCTGTTTCATGTGCTTCTGGTACAATGTCCATGTCTCACAGCCGTACAGGAGCGAGAGAGGACCCTGCGTTGTACACTTTGAGCTTCGTCGCAGTGCTTACACCTCTGTGTTGGAACTGACAGGGCACATTTTGGATGACGAGGCGCAATGCGCATTTGAAGAGTCGCTCTAACCAATCAGTGGTCTGTCCAGCATTCAGCTCCTCTCATGGCTCTGGTGATCTGTACATCCTGGATGTCTCGCCGGCGTACAATGATGTAGTCAATGAGATGCCACTGTTTTGATCATGGGTGCATCCACGTTGTTTTATATTTGTTCGCCATTCTGAACACAGTGTTAGTGATGGAGAGTTCGAAATCTAGCATTTGCTGAGTAGCAGTAGGCCGTTGTTCATTTTGCCCACGCCGTGTTTGCCGAGCACTCCTTTCCATCTTTCATGGTCCTGGCCAACATGGGCGTTGAAGTCTCCCAGTAGTATCAGCTTGTCATTTGTGGGCACTGAGTGCAGGACGGCACTCAGGTCAGAGTAGAACTGCTCGATGGTCTCCTCTGTGCTGGTCAGTGTTGGGGCATATGAGCTGATGATTGTGGCATACCGGTCTTTGCTGAGAGGCAAATGGATCTTCATGAGCCTCTCACTGATGCCCACAGGCAAGTCTGGCAGCTGTTTGAGCAAACTGGTCTTGATGGCCAGGCCAACACCGTGGATTCTGTCTTCATTTGAGGCTCTACCTTTCCAGAAGAAGGTGTAGCCAGTGGTGGGTTCGCTGAGCGATCCCTCTTCTGGTAAGCGTGTTTCGCTTAAGGCTGCGATGTCGATGTTATATCGCGCCAGTTCTTTACCGATTAGAGCTGTTCTTCTCTCAGGTCTTGGGGTATTCTCTCTATCAAGTAATGTCCTGATGTTCCATGCTCCTAGTAGGAGTTTCTTTGTACTATGTTTTCTTTGGTTTTGACCGCTTAAAGGGGATGACCCGCCAGCCACAGTGTGCTGACCGGGTGTTTGTAGGGCAGGCAATGTTTGGGACACCTTTTCTAGTCCCCTCCTTGATTAGGGTGAGCAGTGCTGTCCTAGAGAGGGCTGCTCAGTCGCCCAGGATGCTGCCGAACGTCCCTGCTGCCCACAGGGCTGAGCGACCACTGGTCCGTAGGCTGCCTACGTGCAGGATTATGACTACAACTGCCAGTGGTCACCTCCACCTGTTGCGTTGTCACTCCCCCATCGCCGCAGGTCTTGAAGAGGGTGGACGGGGTTAGGATAGATGAGTGTAAACAAAGACACTTGTGTGTGAAGGAGATTTAAGTGGAAAAGCCGATGCACAGAGACAGTCCCTCTCTCGGCGTTGGAAGCCTGGGACCAGTGGCATGAAAAGTCGTTACACCTGGAGACTTCCTCAGCTGCATTGGATGGCCGTGTTGTCTTTTGTGCTCCAACATGCCCTGAGCACTCCACAGTGCCTTGCTGCGTTGCCCTCTCAGCCGTTGAACCTTCTTATTGGTTTCTTCCATCTGTTCAGCCGAAGCAGTCTTCACATGCTGGGTGAGCAAAGCCCTAGTTCACCAGGGGTCGGCGACGACCCGATGGCTACCCTCACAAGGTTTGGCCGGCCTGTTGAAGCCGTTGCCTGGGGTGTGGCCGCTGCCACATGCTAGCAGCTACTGGGAGCCACAAGGGAGAGCTGGGTGTCAGGTGGGGGTCAGAGGCTGAAGAGCTGCCCTAAGAGGGCACAACAAGCCCTCCAGTATGGGGTGTTCAGGGAGGGGTAGTATCTCATTGACCTATTGGTTGTTCAAAACATTTAAAACACAATATTATTACCCCTTCAGTTATTTCTCTAACTTTGTGGTTTTCAAAGGACATGCCTCAAATTTTGGCTTGAATTGTGTGGAATTTCTACTTATAATCACAGTAGTGTGCTGGGATTATTTATGGTAAAGAATAATAAAATTATATGCTTCTCCTTCCTATCCTTTGCAGGAGGTGGTGGGTGGAATGAAATCTTGGTATAAGGGAATTTGTGGTTTGGTGAATCTCTTACTGGTTCTTTTTATCACTTTTTAAATTCTTCTGTGGGGTGAAATGACTTGTTCAGGAAGTGTCTGAGGTCAGATTTGAATCTAGGTCTTCCCAGCTCTAGGTCTGGCACTCTATCCTGCCCCTCTCTTGCTGATTCTTATGATGCCCTAGGCCAGCATTGGTGAATATTTTCGAGTTCACATGCCCAAACTGCAACTTTAAGCTGCCTGTGAGTCCTTTGATTTATCCCATCGAGTGGAGGGAAGAAGTACTTGCTTTGGGCAGCTGGACAGAGGGGCAAGGCATGCAAAAAAATGTCCTTAACTGCTGGGAAGAGGGGGGATGGAGCAGCTCCCCCACCCATGCCAGCCTGGCATGCATGCCAATACTTTGCCAACACTCTCTAGGCCACTATTCTTTTCTTCTACCATCAAATTCAAGAATTTAGCACAATGGCTTTGCCTTAGTGTCTTCTTCTCTCCTTGATAATGAACATAAACTATAATAAAGAATGCAGCCATTTCCCTTCTACTTCCTGAAAGAGGAATCAGCAAGATTTATTGAGCATCTAATATGTGCCAGGTCCTGAGGATACAAAGATTTAAAATTTAAAATTCTCTGCCCTCAACAGCATTACACCTCTGCATGTTTCAGTTCCCTGAAGTACAAAATTGGAGATAACAGCAGCACCCATCTCTCACAGGGTTGCTGTAAGGATCAGATGACATATTTGTAAAGCGCTGGCTCAAACATGTCAATAAACCCAGGATGGTGTAAAAATGGAGATTTTTGAACCCTAGACTTCAATCCCCAGAAGTCCTTGGTATTTCCCAGAATTCCCTATAATCTCAACTGAGTCTCCACATTGGTGAGATCACAATTAGTATTTAACTGGCAGTAACACCTACCTCACTCTCTTCTCTTCTCTTCCATTGCAATGATGTAGCAAGTAAGCTAAGTGGGGATTTTGAATGGGCTAATCAGCCATGGGCACGTGGTTTTTATTTTGTATCCTTGATTCCTAACAATCCTTAATAAACCTCATAAAATATAATATTTTTATTAGTAGAGAAATAATTTAAATTTTACAATGGTCAAACCTGCACTTTAGGAAAAACAGTCCATGACTATTCTTAGTGAACAGAACAGATCCCTCGGCAGATAACTAGCCAGCTGCCCCGAGCCCAAGGGTAATCTCCAAATCTATTAAAAATATAACTCACGAGCATTCACTATTTTTATGTTGAATAATAGCTCAAGAACATAATTAGTTCAACCAAAGACAGTTAATAAAATGGCATAATAAAAAACAGAAATATCTACCTAAGGCCTGCCATCTCCCAATGCACGTAGCATCAGTGAGAAGAGCTGGGCATTTGTAAGGAAGCACATGGAAAGGCACATGGGTAGCCGGGTAAGGCAAATGGAAGGATGCATGCGCGGGGCATTCATGGAGCTAGCATATGCCCATTGATGGATGTCCATAGGGAGCGCCAGAAGAGATCCCTGTTGGTGGGGCACATCCAGTGCAGACAGCTCAAACTGATGTCATGCTGTTCTCCTCATCTATTGGCCTCGTCTATGGTGGATGCTGCAGGACGCCTAGTATCTGCCATTTACCACTTTGCTCTCATCCCCTTCAGAAGCTACTTGTCTTCTTCTTGAATATTGCTCAGGCTAATAAGTTTTCTTTGTTTTGTTTTGTTTTTAAGCCCTCCCTTCTCTCTTAGTACCAATTCTAAGAATGGCAAGGGCTGGGCAATTGAGGTTAAGTGACTTGCTTGCCCTGGATCACACAGTCAGGAAATATCTGAAGTCAAATTCGAATCCAGGTCTTCCCAATTCCAGGCCTGGAACTCTAACTACCGTGCTTCCTAATTGCCCCTCAGGCAGACAAAGTCTTCATCAGATGCTGTTCTATTCTTTCCTCTACCTCCAGGTTCTGGCTTAGGTGAAATTACTGGCTATATTTTCCATAGGAAAGAATAGGTGCTGCCATGCTTTTCCTTCCCACTCCCCTCACCTCCTTTTTTAAAAAACAGAAACTCTGGCATAAGCATTAAAAAAAAAAAAAAGCCTCCACCCAAATTCTCTGGTCTTATTCCCTCAAAATCTTGGCTTCTGAAGCCTTTCTTCTTCCCAGCCCAAGATTTTTGGCTCCAGGTCCTAAGCTTTTTAGAATAAAAAGCAGGGTCCTCCCAGCTTGCTAATATCCTCAAGACTAATTTTTATTTGGCGCTCTTTTTCTGGTTCAAGGACTTTCTGGCTTAATCTCTCTGCCATACACAACCCCCTTCTCCCCCACACACAGAGTTTATGATATACATGCCATATCATTCCCATAATTATGTCTCTGCAGGATAAACAATAAAACATATAATAGCTATTTGCCTAGTAATAACCAAACAACTCTGGGATTCAGGGTTGCCTAGTTTTCAAAATTTAGGTCTTTCCATTCTCCTTTTGAAAATGAATAATTAGGGGGGAAACCAACAAGACAAGTTAAATCTAGGGGACAAAGCTTTTCTTTGTCTCTTCTACCAGCCTAGCGTCATTCTTGGCTTTTTCCTATTCAGATAAAGTCAGACCAAAGCTTCAGAGGAGCTTTGAAAGATGCCCTGACAGCCAGTTCTTTTAAAAAAAAATTTTTTTTTTGCTATTCCACACAGGAAAACTGGGATATACAAAAATTAAAAGGGAGAAGTTTATAAATCTGTAATGGTTTTATGCTTTACTCATCCTAGATTCAATGACCCTCTGTGGACCTGAAGACATCCCTTCTTCCTCCTCACTATTTTGTTGTGTTGTTGTTTCAGTCATGTCCAGCTCTCCCTGACCCAATTCGGAGTTTTCTTGGCAAAGATACTGGAGTGGTTTCCCAGTTCCTTCTCCAACTCATTTTACAGACGAGGAACTGAGGCAACCAAGGTCAAGTGACTTGCCCAGAGTCACAAAGCTATTAATTGTCTGAGGCCCAATTTGAACTCAGAAAGAGGAGTCTTCCTGACTCCAAGAGCCTTCTAGGCACTGTCCCAGCTGGCTGCCCCAAGCCGCTAACAGCTGGCTTTTCCTTCTTTAGTTTGTCAAAGTTGTGTCCCTGCCCCACCGAAAAGATTCAAGCTTCTGCCTCCTAGGTAGGGTCCTTTGCTAACGGGTAGGCCTATGAGTTCAACAAAGAAAGAAAGAAAACAAAGCAAAACCCTTTATTAGAGCATTTCCCTCCCCAACCCATTAGGGTAGAGCCTGTCACTACAGACCTCCCTAAAGAGTCATGAAATTAGGATGGCTAGATTCAAGATGGCGCATCTTACAAAGTTTTCTAAATCTTGGTCTCCTCTGTGGAGCAAGTATGTGCTCTGGCCCATGCTCTCTGGGGTTTGGGGTACTCTGAGAAGGGTGTGGAATGTTTTTCTTCTACCTAACAGCTCATCCATCCCTCCCTTGTCAGATATCAGGTATTATTCCCCCACCTAAACCACTTAACATCCATGAATTTTTATAAAGTTTGAAAATAGAGCAAGAAGGGGGAACTAGGTGGCTCAGTGGATGGAGAGCCAGGCCTGGATATGGGAGGATCCTGTATTCAAATCTGACTTCAGTCACTTCCTAGCTGTGTGTCCCTGGGAAAGTCATTTAATTCCTGTTGCCTAGCCCTCACCACTCTTCTGCCTTAGAATTAATACAGTGGATTGCTTCTAAGAAAGAAGGTTAGGGTTTTAAAAAAAGAAAAAGAAAATAGAACAAGAACAAATTTAAAACCATTCTCCACCCTCCATCCCCTCCATGGTCCCTGGGGCCATTTACCCTCCTATATATCATCTTAGTCTGAGGAGGAAAACAGTTTCTATTTAGTTCAGTTCCTCCATTGCGTTGGTCCCACCAGGCTCACATCCAGATGGACTATGACTTCCAAATGATTCCTCATCTCAGCAACGACTGGTCGGAGTCCAGAAGGTCCCTCCTAAAATTACTCATTGCTTCTCAAGGCATCAAAGCTGGGCTGGCTGAACACTTGGTCTGGGCTCTGAACCCCAGATTTCCGTGATTTGCTTTCCTGATCTTTTGAGGCTCAGACCCTCAGCAACTTCACTCCTTTCACCTAGAAGGAAAAAGAACAAATAGAGAGACCAATGACCAAGACAATTCTCAAGCCCAGCTCTATCCAATAGCTTTTCTCCTTACAACCTTTCTCCTATCAGATGCCAGCAACCCAGAGGGGCAAAAAAGACTAAGATGAGTAAGATCTGGCAGAAAATCACTACAACCTTAAAAAAAAAAAACAACCTTGCCTACTATCTTAGTATCAATTCTAAGACAGAACAGCAAGGAAATTGAGGTTAAGTGACTTGCCCATGGTCACACAGCTGGGAAGTATCTGAGGTTCAATTTGAACTCAGGTCTTCCCAATTCAAGGTCTGGTTCTCCATCTACTTTGCTATCAAGTTGCTACTCAAACTAAGGCCTTTTGCATACTTCCAAAAGCTGCCCAATCACTATTTTGGATGAGCAGTCTACAACCAATGAGAGTATGTCTAAACATGCTACCCAGGCTCTCCAAAGCAATTGTCACCACATTCCTCAAGTCAGGTTTCCCAGCTTCTTCAAGTAGGAGAACCCAACTTCTCCTACTTGTATTAGCTGAGCAAATGGATTGGGAGTGGCATGTCAGTTACATCTGGAAAATGGGGATAAAAATTCTTGTGCTTCTGATTCCATAGGATGATTATGAATAAAGTATTTTATAAACCTTAAAGTGCTATAGAAATGCATATTATTATTATTTTCCAGCTTCAGTCACCTGGCCAGTTATAACTAATTCTTTTATTATGTCTTTTATATGAAAATTTACCCTTCTAAACTTTGTTCTTCGCATCTTCTTTGATTTTAAGTATATTGTAGCTAAAGGAAACAAGCATAGGCACTTCGCTGGGCTTCTTTGGTGAAGGACATAAAGAAGAGAGCAGTCTGTCATTCTGGCCTGGAAAAAAATGACTGCCTTTTATCTAGCAATGGGGAGAAGAGTCATTTAGGAACTTAGAAACAATGGCATGCTGGGCTTCTCAAACTCCTTGGCCTCAGGACACTTTTACCCTCCTAAAAATTATTAAGGACTTACGCCACTCCGAAAGCTATTGCTTGTGGAGGTTAGATCGGAACATCCCTATTGGGTTTGTTTCCTAAAGTGATCAAGAAAAAAGGGAAAGCGCCTCTATGTTCTAAATATTTCTAGCAGCTGTCTTTGTGGTAGCAAAGACCTGAAAACTGAAGAGAAGCCCACCAATTGGCGAATAGAAGTCGTGCTATATGATTGTGATGAAATACTATTGCGCCATAAGAAAGGACTAGCAGGTTAAAAACATATATGGAAAGACCTACATGAAGTTATGAAGTGAAATGAGCAGAGCCAAGAGAGCATTCTATACAGCAACAGAAATAGTGTCTGAAGAATGACTTGTGGGTGTCCATCTCCAGAGAAAGAATTGATATCTAGAAATAAGCAGGACATGGTTTTATAGAAACATATCTTTTTGTGAAATGATGCCTTCTATAGTGCTGAAATGGAAGGGAAGAAGTGAGATACCTGAGAATTTTGGGAGTAGAAGTACATTAACAAATTTTAAGCTTTAAAATGGAAATGAAAAGGTCTTTAGTATTATTAGGAAAATAATTTTGACTTCCCAAACCCCCTAAAAGAGAACATGTGGAACCCCTTCGAGAACTACTAGATTGAGAATGAATACGGACAAGAATAGAAGAAGTAAGAATAGAAAAAAATGAATTCTTCTACCTTATTCCCCCACCTTACTTTAATTCTCCACCCAAAAGGAAATAGAGCAGTTGCCCTATTTAAAGTGAATTTAAAAGAAGCCTTTATTTCCCTCTTTGCTACTTGGCCTAGTAACTTAGTCAGGCCCAGCTCAGGACCTGTTCTAATGAGTCATAGAACCCATTACAGGAGGGCCCCTTTATCCACCGTTTTAATTTCTATCCACCATTAACCCAAAGCGCTGGAGTTCTGCCAGGAAAGAGCCTGTAGTACACTAGCCACAAATCTGCCTGCTACAGTGAGTGGTCTGCCTCCCAGCAGTGGTCTCCTCAGCTTCCACTTTCACTTTTTTGTTTTTTGGGGGGTGCTAGGAGGCTGAGGGTGGAGCCAACGCAGACAGATAGATAGATAGATGGATGGATGGATAGATAGATAGATAGATAGATAGATAGATAGATAGATAGATAGATCAATAGATAGATAGATAGATGGATGGATAGATATAGACAGACAGATAGATAGATAGATATAGACAGATAGATAGAGATAGATAGACAGATAGATAGATATAGACAGATAGATAGAGATAGATAGATGGATAGATAGATATAGACAGATAGATAGATAGATAGATAGATAGATAGATAGATAGATAGATAGATAGATAGATATAGACAGCCAGATAGATAGATAGATAGATAGATAGATGGATAGATAGATATTGACAGATAGACAGATATAGACAGACAGACAGATAGATAGATAGATCAATAGATCAATAGATAGATAGATCAATAGATAGATAGATGGATGGATAGATATAGACAGATAGATACAGATAGATATAGATGGATATATAGATATAGACAGATAGGTAGATATAGATAGATAGATAGATAGATATAGACAGATAGATAGATAGATATAGACAGATAGATGGATGGATAGATAGATAGATATAGATAGATAGATACATAGATAGAGACAGATGGATGGATAGATAGAGATAGATAGATAGATGGATAGATAGATAGAGACAGATGGATAGAAAGATAGATACATAGATAGATACATAGATAGAGACAGATGGATGGATAGATAGATGGATAGATAGATAGAATGGAGAAATAAATAGATGGATGAATATAGATTTAGATATAAATATAGATATCAGTATAGATAAAGGTGTAGATGTAGATAAAGGGTGGGCAGGTGTTTGTTTATATCCCTGGTGTCAGCCATCCACAGTAGGTCTCAAAAATGTATCCACCATCCAACAGCCCTGCTATGCCATATACCTATCTAGCAATGGTGGAGCCATGCTCTTTCTACTGAGCTGGTTCATAAGCCTGCCCTACCCTACGGGGCTATCACACTCTGTTGCTCATTCCCCCACCTATTTTTGTGCAGGGCTCCTCCTTCGTGGGGCTGGATTCCCTCTGTTCTATGCGTAGCATTCCTTTTGAATCAAGCCAGGGTAGCTGAAGGAGGAAGCCCTGCCTTCTCAGTGCCAGGTCAGCTACTTGTTGCAGCCCCTTCTGTAAGCTTATTGTCTAGAACCCAGAGGACTTCCTAACCTTTGTGTGTGTGTGTCATGGATCTCCTTTGGAGCTCTGATGAAGCGTGCAGACTTCTTTCCAGAATGTTCATTTCCAATATTCATAATGAAAGAAAATGGTAAATTTCAGAATTTCAGTTTGAGGTTAAGTGAAAATAAAGAGGCAATCTCCCCCCCCCCACCCCCCATCCAAGTTCGTAGGTTGCCTGAAATCTACCCACAGACTCACTAGGCTAAGAACTTCTGCTTTAGAAGAAACTGTGAGCTCCTATATACCAGGGACTTTTACCTTTGTATCTTTGGCACTAGCACAGTGCTTAGTACACAGTATCCTTATTAAGTATTAATTGACTAAACTGACTTTTTGCACGGGGAAGATGCATCAATCACACTCTTCTTCCAGTCAGAGATGCTCTGGCAATATACAGCAGTTTTAAAAAATTAACTAGGTTTTTTGTTACGTTAAAATACCCAATTAACTCCCTCCCTGTCCTCCCCCTTTAGAGGAGCCATCATTTGACAAAGAGATCTGTGTATAGAAAAAATGTGTATATAAAACTATGTCATTTCTATTTATCACTTCTTTCTCTGGAGATGGATGTATACACGTTATTTTTCAAGCAATATTTCTCTTTCCGTAGATAATGTTCTCTAGATTATATCCAGCAGTTTTGAAACTGTTTCTCTTTCTTCTAGGACACTTCAGAATGGCCACTTCTTAGTGGAATTCCAAAACCTATATCAGCACTGCTGGGTGTTTAACAGCTTTTATCAAGATGGCCATCTTTAGATACAAAGTAAAAAGGTAAATACAGAAAAGTCCACAAACTTTAAAGGGGCAAAACACCAACAGAGCTTTAAGTCCCTTGACTTCCCCTCCCACACTCTATATTCCAACCCAAAGACTACTTCTTATTCATAGAGGATGACATTTGAACTTCTCCTACGCTCTTGAAATTCATTCCCTCCTCACTTTTACCTCTGTGAATCCTGTCACAGAATAGTATAAATTGGATTCTGTAAGAGAATACTACAATGTACAAAGCTAACATATCAAAAGCAAAACTTTAGACCAAACCACTGGATTATAGCCAATTCAAGTATGTGAGGAAAGTACATTATTATCTCAAGTAAATTTGTGTTTTCTTTTTAGAGCAGTGATGGCAAACCTTTTAGAGATCAAGAGCTCAAACTGCAACCCTCACTCCACTTGTAAGCCCCTGGGGAGGGAGGAAATGCTCCTGTTGGGCTACAGGGCAGAGGGGAGGATCATGTGAGAAATGTCCTCAGGCTCATGGAGAGGGGGAAGGGAGCTTCCTCTGGCATGCATGCCATAGGTTCACCCACAAGGTCCTAGAGTATAAAAGGAGCAGGGCTTTCTAAAATGGAGCCTCTTTAAACCTCAATCAAAAAATTCTGAAGAATCACTAGTGCTCTCTCCATCTAAAATTATCTTCCAGGGGACAGCTGGGTAGCTCAGTGGATTGAGAGCCAGACCTAGAGATGAGAGGTGCTAGGTTCAAATCTGGCCTCAGACACTTCCCAGCTGTGTGACCCTGGGCAAGTCAATTGACCCCCATTGTATAGTGCTGGGGGCCATCAATCCACAATGCCTTGACAGAGTCATTCATGGTAGCTTGGGAGACCACAGAATGGTCCTTGGAGAGATGTGACTGCCCACTCTATCCCCTTTACATGACCTCTTTCATCAATGCCCCTTAACTATGAATTGACATGATTATTATTCCCCCTAGTCTCAAAAGAAATAATGCAAGAGCAAAACACATTCACCCTTATTCTCCAAAACATCACCAAAAGATCAGACCCTCAAACCCAATCCCAAAAAGACTATCGTGGGTTAACTTTTACTTAGGTACATAATTCCCAGCAAAACCGCAGCTACAGGCCAAGCCCAAAACTTTCTCATGAAGCCAGCACACAAATCAACCATAGAGGGCCATACAATAGGTACAGGTACAGAACAGGTACACTTAGCTTCAATATGCCTCAGTGACTCAATTACACAATCAGTAACTTGAACTCCCTAGTAAGCCACCTGTGATGAAGTCATTTATTTCATATTCTGTCTGTAATCACAATACAAAAATATAGAATGTTAATCAAGTGAGTTGTTAAAAGTTAATGTATCACTTTTCCAATGATCTCTCTTTGGTTTTGTGTACCTGCATGCCAAGAAAATGGGTATAAAAATAAATCCCAGGCCTGGGAATGTCAGAGCAGCTGAGATGCAAAGCAATCCCATGGCTGTTATGCTTAAGCTATCTTCTGTTTGTTATTTATTTTATTTTATTTATTTTGACTGATCGTTCGCCACCTGTTGGGAACCCTGGAGTCGCAAGTGAGGCTGGACCCTTTACAGAAACAACAGTGGTATTGAATAGATTGCAGAGCTCAGAATGAAAAGGGGAGAAGGGGAAACATAGCAAAGTGGATTGCAAAATGGTCAGAGTACTTGGATGGATGAGATGTGAAGCATGGTCTGGCCTGAGGCCAGAAAATGAATAATAATTGATCATTAATAATAACAATTATCACAAAGAACATAATATAACAAATAACTAGCATTTGTGTGGTTCTATCAGATTTATAAAAGACTTTTTATATATTTCCTCATTTGAACCTCACAACAACTCGGTGAAATATGTACCATTATTATCTCCATTTTATAGGTGAAGAAACCAAAACTGGGAGAGTTGAGTGACTTGTCCAGGTCACAGAGTGCCTGAGACAAGATTCAAAATCAGGTCTTTCTTAGGCTGTTAATTCCCAATCCACTTCAGGATTTAGGAGCAAGTAGGGGGTTGGGCTGGATTAAGTGAATTTGGACTTCCTGACCAGGATATCTCTTCTGTCCTCTACTAGTCAGCTATAGATATAAAATATAGAAACAATGGACTTTAATACTTAATTGTTAGGCAAAACAAACAAACAAACAAACAAACAAATAAATAAATGAATGAATGAATGAATGAATGAATGAATAAATGAAATAAATTAAAAGTTATATAAACAATTAAAAGAAAAATAAATAAAAAGAGAATGCCACCAAATAATCCCATTTCTCTAGGGGTAAGGGAGTGGGGAAGAGAGCAGCTTCCCCATTAATAGCCCCTGAATGGCTCAGATCCTTTCACCTCCCCAGAGTAGTGTCCGCTCCCACCCCAAAGTGAGGGTTCTGTTTCTAAGGACTGCCTGAGAATGAAGTTCCAGGTGCCTATTCCAAATTCAAAAATTTCTAGTTATGGCATTGTTTAAAGGATACTGGTTGAATTAAAGTGAATAATGAAAACCCACAAGATGAGCCAGAGCCTTGAATAGTATGCCCAATATCATAAGATCAGTCAATTTGCTGACCCAAAGGAAAGGATTGCTGTCACTGGCCAACAACAGCCATACACGATGCCAAGTTACACAGCATAAAAGATTATGACTAGTAAGACAATCAGGCATTAACATACTCCTCAAAGGTCCCATGAGGCAGCCATAATGGTGCAGCAGAATATCAAAAGGAGGGGTAGACAGGAGTTTCAGCAATTTCTTGAGTAAAAAGGGTTTCTTTTGGATTAGCTTTAAAGAAGATTCTGTACTCTGCCTAAGCAGGAAAACAATATTTTATCTTTATTCCTGTGTCTGTTTGTATTCTCACTTGTCAGCATTTAGTCTTACATGAAAACAGCTGCTCACACCAGACATTTGGGATACAGATGTGCGGTTAGGACCTCTCAGGCTGCTCGCTGGAATAACCTGGAAGCCCCAGATGCCAGGAAGATCAGCATTGCCCAGATTGTCTGAAGGTTTCTGATTCCTTGGCCAGAATGAAACCATTTCCCAGTGTTCTTCACACATCTTTCTTGGCTTTTATAGTAGGGACTTTTGAAATAGGACTTAAGGATCTGTAGGACTTGATGAAATCTTCCTGAGTCCTACTAGCTAGAAATCTCTGACAGACCTTACTTAAAGGGTAAAGTAATTATTGAGCTGCAAACCCAATTTTAGAAATCGAGAGGCACTGTGCTACATTGAAAGAGATCTGGCTTTAAGAGTCAAAAAATCTGTGTTCAAATTCTCATTTTCTCACTCAATACCTGAATGACTATAGAGCAGCTGGAAGGCATAGTGGATAGACTCCTCTTCCTGAGTTCAAATCTGGCCTCAGATATTTTCTAACTGTGTGACTCTAGGTAAGTCACTTAACCTTGTTTGCCTACATTTCTTGATCTGTAAAATGAGCTAGAGAAGGAAATGGCAAATCATTCCAAGAAAATCCCAAATGGGATCAGGAAGAGTCAAAAAATGGCTGAAAATTACTGAACAAAGTCCTGAATGATTGTAGGCAAGTCATTAATCACTCTGGTCTCATAAGGTAGTTGGATTAGGTGGCCTCTTGAGATGCCTGCAGCTCTAGATCTCCAAGAATTGATGGACCTATTTGTGTGACCTCAGGCAAATCATTTAACCCTTTTGTTTCAGTTTCCTAGACCACAAAATGAGATTGGACTAAATGCCATCAAAGGCCCTTTCATCTTTAAAAATCTAGGAGGAATATAAAAATAAGATGCTGAATCAATGAAGAGTCAAAATGTAAATAGGTTTCTGAAGTCTGAGTGGTGGAGAGAAGAGGAAGCAAAATTCCAAAGTAGTTGGAAGAATTGAATGTCCATTGACTACAATAGTGAAGAACAAGGAAAAGAAACCAAAGTTGAAGGGGATTAAACTTCCCCTTCTTGATCTTGATCTTGAGGAGGGTCATAGAACAAATTTTTTATGTGTTTGCATATCATATGTGCAGCTTAGAGTTGGAAGTAACTCAAAGGCCATTGAGTTGAACACCCTTATTTTAGAGGTGAGGAAACTCAATTAACTCGTAAAATGTCTGACATTTGAATTCAACATTGACTTTTCAGTGGCTCATCTGCTATACCACATTGGCATATTTTACTCTGTGTTTAGTTTATTTAATGATTAGTCTTTGTTTTTGTTTTATTTTCAGTTCCAAATTCTCTGTTTCCTTTCACTCCTCCCTCACCCACTGAAATGGCAAGAAATATGATACCCATCATATGCATGAAGTCATGCAAAACATATTTCCTCATTAACCATGTGGTGGAGGAAAAAGAAGAAAAATGACAGAAATGAAAAAAATCTGTTTCAGTTTGTCCTCAGTTCATCAGTTCTCTCTTGGAGTGGAGAGCGTTTTTTTATCATTGGTCCTCTGGCAGTGTCATAGAATCATTCTGTTGGTCAGACAGAAGAGCTCAGTCCTTTGCTTTCACAGTGGATCATCATACAATATTGCTGTTACTTTGTGCAATGTTCTAGCTCTGCTCACTTTTTATTAAACCATCTGCTTGTTCATTTTTATGAAATAATAATATTCCATTATAATTATATGCCACAAATTTTTCAGCCATTCTGCAACTGATGAGCATCTCCTGTAAGAAAAATACTCTTCTTACAGATGTAAGAGAGGAAACTTAGACTCAGTCTGCCAGAGGACCAAGACAAGCAGGAGAAGGGCAAGAGGAATGGAGAATTCCAGAGAAAGAAGGGAGAAGAGCTGAGAAGATTCAGGCAGTTGGCTTCACTTCTCTTTGGGAAACTGTAAAAATGGAGACTTGAATCCAGGACTTCAATCCCCAGAAGTCCTTGCTCCACTTCCCCAGAATGCTTTGTAATCTCACTGAATTCTCACCTGGGCTGAGATCGAGATGGGGTATTTAACCTTATTGGAAAGGCTTCTGGGGCTCTTTTTTCTTTCCTGTTTCTGCTTGCAAGCAGATGGGTCTTTCATAATGTAGGTTGTCTGCCTAGACACGTGTTTTTCTTATTCTGTATTTTCTATAATCCTTAACCTTTAATAAACCTCTAAAAATATAATACTCCTTGCAGAGAGAAACTAATTTCTACCTGCCTCGGTTTCCCTAAATTTTAACTATTACAAAGCCCTTCAGAAAGGTTGCTCTGAAAGCACCTCTGAGCCCTGGTCATCCTTCTGTGAATCTAGACCCCCCCCCTGAATCCAGTGGAAGACAACAGGAGTGGTCAGGACTTTTGATATAAAGCCGTCCACCTCAAGAAGATTTCCTCTCCATCCCTCCAAGTTCTTGAGCTTCAAATCATAACTAGGACAGTTAGAAGTCAGGACAGCTCTCACAATGGACCCCAGAGGGTCAGGCAGGCAAAGCCTGACCCTGTAGGATTTGGGGAGAAGGGGTTCAATTGTTAGGTTTTAGGGACTTCCTATTTCCCACTTTCCTAATACCTTATCCCTCCATCTCACTTACCTTACCCTTTGTGTGTTCCTCAAAATAAATAGCTGTTCTAGAGATCTAGTGCCTGCTCATAATATTCTGGGAGAGGGACCAGAAGCTTTGGAGAGGGCTATATTTCTTCCCCAAGGAAGAAGGAGCTGTTTAGTCCTGGATTTACTTCAGCCCTGCTTCTAAAGAAAAGTAGTCAATAGCCTTGAAGACAGCTAGAGTGGGTTTACTGAGGAAGGAGAGGGGAGAAACTATCTATCCTCTCTCTCCACCCTTTAGTTCCATTTCATCTCTACCACAGTCTGGTCCTGAATTCAGTGGTGGGTGTAATAATTAAAAATAATATTTCTACCCAGATATACATATATATATATATTTTATAATGTTTATTGGAAGGGTAGATAACATTCCTATAAGTAACCTGACCTCATGGTGCCTAGCCTTCCAGTCTCTTCCTCATTCCTTCCATTTCACTTTGCCCTTTACTAGATCCTCTTACAAGAGGAGAGGACTTTAGGAGTCTTACAATCCAATCTCTTACCCCATATGAAAATCTTACTTAACATCTCTCCTACCAGTGGTTTTTCTCTCCTTGAATAACCTTGTTTAGTGGAGGTATGGCTAAATTTCCCAACTGGATCGAGATTTGGAGGGGAAGTAGTAACAACAATAGCTAGCATTTATATACTTCTTTATGGCTTTACATTGCTATTATTATGTCCATTTTACAGAAAAAGAGACTGAAGATGATTGAAATTAAGTGAGTTATCCAGCTAATAACCTAGTAGTCTAGTATCAACTAGTATATGTGAGGTAGGATTCAAACTCAGTCTTTCCTGACTCCGAGTAAATGCAATGCTTTCTCCCCTAAGCCACCTATCAGTCCCACAAGGCAATGAAGCCTCAGCACAGAGTTGGGTCTGAATAACCAATTGTTGGAACAATGGTGAACTGTAACATGCATCTTCAACCATGAGTCTTTACAAGTGAAAAAAAAAATGGACCTCCGAATGACACGATCGCACTGTTGGTGTTGGATTTATAAGAATCAGACAGAAATAAGAGCATGTTTTAATCTAGGACACTTTTATCAGAGCCATGTTCCAGTGCTAGGGTTTCTGGGACAGAAAAAGCACAGTTGAGCTTTCTTTTAAACATTTAATTCCTAGATATCTCACTGGACTAAACTGGTGTACTAATAGGGACCCTCTACAGAGCTTTCAGACAAACGTTAGTTATCTTGATTTTTCAGATAATTCTGATTCTATACCACTCACTCTCTCTATAGCCAAAAGTGGAAGCTTCGTCCACTTTCCTGAAATTCCCATTCCCAAAGTTACTAATGACCTCCTTATTGTCAAATCAGACAGCCTTTTCCAGTGTCCATTCTCTTTACCCTTTCTGGAGTACTTCGCCCTCTTGACCAGTTCTTCTGGACACGCTCACTTCTAAGATGCCCCTTTCTTATTTTTCCAGCCTCCATAATTCCTTCTACTCGGGCTCTTTCATTGGTTCCTTTTTCTCTTCCCAGCCTTTTGGCCAGCAGCTACTCAAGTCTCATTCCTAGGCACTCTTTAACTCTGACTTTGTTCCTAGGAGAAGCATCAGTCTACAAACTATGCCCCACTCGCTTCTCTGCTCACAACTACCCCAGGTATCATGTCTCTCCCCATTGGAGTCCTTCAAGCCATGCACTATTGTCGCTTTCTGTTTGTAAAGGGAACGTGAGCACCCTGCTTGACCCAGAGGGAGGAAGTCCTCATGAGATGCTTTTCATTCACTCATTTCCTCATTCCTCTTCTCTATTCCCATCATGGGCATCATCATCACTAACATCATTTGGTGCCTGCTCTGTGCCAGGCACTGTGTTAAGCCCTTTCCAATGATTACTTCAATAGATCCTCACAACAGCTCTGAGAGGTGGGTGCTATTATTATCCTCTTTTTACCTATGAGGACACTGAGACAACCAGAGGTGAAGTGACTCACTCAGGGTCCCACCAGTAAGTGTCTTGGATTTGAACTCTTGTCTTCCCCTCCCAGGCTCTGTGCTCCATCCCCTGTAACACCCAGCTGCCTCTCCAATTCCTCCTTAAAGTCACTGCCAGACTGATCTTCCTTACACAAACCATTCCTTTGCTCCAAACCCTTCCTCTATGTCTTTCTGAGGGGTTCAAGGATAAAAGCCTAGAATTCCTTCCAAAATCTGGAAATGTCTTTTTCTTCTAGGTTTATCTTATATTATTTTAATGTCTTCCAGATACTCTGTTCCCCATCAAAACTGGTCAGTGTATAGTGTCCATTGTGTGAGGATTTAACACTAATCTGTATTCCTTTTTAAAAGGAAAGTTTCATAATCAACTATTCTCTGAGATTGCAATTCACCCTTACCCTTTGACTGAACTAAGAACAAGGCCTGGGGCTTATCTGTAAAGGGGGGATGGCTGTGTCTGATGGGAGGACTCCAGAAGGCTTGGGGCTCCCTGGAATCCAGAAGACACTTGCCTCTGGTCCCACTTGACTCCTGGCCTCCAGAAGACTGGCCTCTGACCTGGAATGAGACCAAATCGGACAAATCAGAAAGACTCAAGAAAGTGATATCACTGAATATATAAGTTTGGGTGGGGAAATCCATCTCTCTTTTTGGCCCTGGAGTCACAGGGTAGAAGAGGAAGAGGTTTGTCAAGGGGAGGGCCAGCCACACGCAGCTGCTGCCTTTTTTTCCCCTTTGATCCACTCTTTTAAGTTTACTTAATTAATAGTTATAAATTAAGTTATGTCTCCAGAGAAATATACATACCCCATGTTTTTCCATTGGAATGTCTAATACCAGATGACTCCTATAGCGACAATGCCCTCTAATTATCTCTCTGCCTATTAAATTCCATGAAAATAGAATTAACTCTCCCCTTGTCTATTTTTAGCTAATCAAATCAAGAACTTCAAGTACCCCTACTTAGTACCCTACTTAACCATTAGGTAAGAGAACTCACAAGTCACTTACTAGTTCACCTCTCCAAAGGCCACAAGCACTGTTGCCCCCTTGGACAATTATCTCAAAAGATTCATTTTTGGTTAAGAATACAAGTTTATTGATTAGATCAGAATCACAACTAATAGGGGGCAGCTGGGTGGCTCAGTGGATTGAGAGCCAGGCCCAGAAATGGGAGGTTCTGGGTTCAAATTTGGCCTCAGACACTTCCCAGCCACTTCCAGCTGTGTGACCCTGGGCAAGTCACTTAACCCCCATTGCCTAGCCCTTACCACTCTCCTGCCTTGGAACCAATACCCAGTATTGATTCTAATATGGAAGGTGAGCATTTAAAAAAAAAAAAGAATCACAACTATTAAAAGATATAGGTCTCCAGGGTTGTCTCTCAGGACCAGGGATGACCTGAGCTGAGTCAGGCTGCTTAATCAATAGATTTTTTAGGAGCTCATTGTTCAGTCCCTCTCTTGAACATTCCAAGACATCTTTAATTGGTGATAGCTAATTAAGAGGTGGTCTATCAATCTAGCCACCTCTCCCCATCCACATAGGTGGACAGGTGAGGAGTTTATCATGTGGGTCAGAAAGAACCCTTCTCCGCTTGATTTATTAGCCAAATTAGTTTAAAAAGGAAGACATTCCTTGGGATCCCTAAGGACAAAGAAAATGCAAAGAGCAGCAGACTGGATGGTATCTCTGACCCAGATCCCAGATATAGAAAAATATAATCATTCTCCTTAATATTTAGGAATTAATACAGTATATGAAAAATAAGTTCTCACAGGAGAATGTTCCATGGAGATAACTAATTCTATGCTCCCCATCCCCATAACACCATGGTCTCTGGAAGATCTCTAGTCTGGGAGGATACTTCAGGGTGAGTCGTCATGAGGCCTTCCAAGAGGATATTGGTCAAATCTGGCTTTTCTGGTTTCCATGATGGATGAACACTCTTGGTCAAATGGTCAGATCATTTAATTAAGAACTAATCACTTAATCTTTGTTAAAAGAAGTGTCTTTGAACCTTATACAACTACTAAACTATATTTTAAAAGTTGCTCTGACTGTGTTAGAGGTCTTTGGTTACTAAGGGGCCACTAATTGACCATTATTATTGGTAACTGCTAGAATTACCAATAAATAGATTAAGCTTGGACCTTCTGTGCCTCCATTTCTCATCACAGATACATCGAGGCAAAGGAAGTCAGAAAAACTAAAAAGTGGAAGTGACAGGGCAGAGCATTTCAATTTTAGGAGAGACAGCCTTGCCAGGGTAGAGATAGGCTCCTCTCTTGGGTTTAGTTCCTCACAATCCACACTTTTTGTCTCAGTACTTATAATCTGTACTGACCTTATCAGCCACAACCACCAGAAGTGCTTCAGGCAAAGTCCACCCTTGCTGGAGACTCCAGGGTTTCCTGACAGGTGACAAACAATCAGTCAACAAAAATAACAAACAGAAGACAGCTTAATCATAACAGCCATAGGATTGCTTTGCATCTGACAGCTGCTCCACCATCCCGATGTCTGGTTTTTATTTTTATACCCATTTTCTTGGCACTCAATTACACATGATCAAAGAGAGATAATTGGAAAAGTGATACATTAACTTTTAACAAATCACTTGATTAACATTCTATATTTTTGTATTGTGATTAAAGACAGAATAAAGGCTCCACACAAGATAAATTCATTTTCTCATTAACCTGTGAGAAGTTTTGAGCTTATAAACAATCAAGGAAAATTATTTATTGCTTTTAATAAAATGGAGTAATTAATCAGCAGTTCTTAAAAGACAATTCAACAATCATATCATTGAGATTGAGGGGTTTAGGAACACAATTCAAATTTAGACTGGTGGCTTCTAGGGAGTTTCTGAGTTACTGATTTGTGTAATCCAGTCACTGAGGCATACTGAAGCTTGATGTACTTACTTGTACTTATCGCTTGGGCCTCTATGATTGATTTGTGTGCTGGCTTCATGAGAATAGGTTTCTGTGAGTGGGGAAGTTCTTTGGGCTTGGCCTGTAGCTGCGGTTTTGCTGGGAATTATGTACCTAAGTAAAAGTTCACCCATGATAGTCTTTTGGGGATTGGGTTTAAGGGTCTGATCTTTTGGTGATGTTTTGGGGAATTAGGATACAGGTGTTTTGCTCTTGCATTATTTCTTTTGAGACTAGGGGGAATAATAAGCATGTCAATTCATAGGTAAGGGGCATTGATGAAAGAGGTCATGTAAAAGGGGGATTGAGTGGGCAATCACATCTCTCCAAGGACCACTCTGTGGTCTCCCCAGCTACCATGAATGACTCTGTCAAGGTGTCATGGTCTGATGGCTCCCAGCACCAAAATACCTGAGAAATTACAGCATAGAGAGGAGGAAGTGGATACCTTTGTCTTTTAGGAAGAGCTTATCCCACTTATGACCTAGCTAATCAGTATTTTTTATTCCAATAAGGAAATAATTTGTAATGCCTCCGGTGACCTAGACAAGATCCACTGGAAAAACTAATATTGTAGATCCTTCCAAACTGGACTGCAATAAGGAATTAAAAATTGACATTATCCTTGACCTTCAGGAATATACCTAGATTTTGGTGGATGGTGGCATTGGCATGGCAAAAGCTGATCTAATGAGTAAGTTGGAGGCCATTGTCAAATCTGGCACCAAAGTTTTTATGGTGATTTTGCTAGAGGGAGAATGCATCTCCATGCTTGGTAACTTTGTTGTGGATTTCTATTCTGCTTATTTGATGGCAGAAAAGGTAATTATCATCACCAAGTTCTAGAATGATTTCCTTCACAGTCTGAGCAGACCTAAGGGCAGGGAAAACAAGTTGTTTTTTTATGTCTGAAGACACCCAGATAGAGTATCTAGGAGGTTGGAAGAAGCACTCTCAGTTCATTGACTATCCTATCACACTTTATTTGGAAAAAGAAAAAAAGAAAAGAAATCAGTGATCATGAAACAGAGGAAGACAAAGGGGAAGAACAAGGAAAAGATAAGAAGAAGTCCAAGACTGAACATGTAGGATCAGATGATGAAGGTGAAGAGGACAAGAAGAAAACAGAGAATAGGGCTTAAATAGATTGAATAGGAAGAGCTAAGAGCAATATGTAGTTGTAACCCTGATGCTATAAGACCAGAAAAATATCATGATATGTAAAAGCTTCACTATCATCTATCAATAAAACATTTCTCTGTGAAGAGTCTACTGGAATTCAGAGTTCTGCTTTCTTCATCCCTTTTTGGGCTTCCATTATCCTCTTTGAAAATAAAAAGAATATCAAACAATATTATGGCCCATGTACTAATCATCTCCCCCATTAAATTTTAAGTTCCTTTATGAGAAAGAATGCTATCCACATCCAGGGAAAAATCTATGGAAACAAACCCAAAAGGAAAACATATGATCAAATGTGCAGTTCAATATGGATATGTTTAGGTTTTTGATGTTAAAAGATCTACTGCAAATATGAATAACATGGAAATAGGTTTTGAATAATGATACATGTATAACCCGGTGGAACTGCTTGTCAGTTCTGGGAGTGGGGAGGGAAGAGGGGGAATCATGACTCATGTAACCATGGAAAAATATTCTAAAATTTTAAAAAGTTTTTAAATTAAAAAAAAATTAAGTGTAGGGATTGTCTTCTGCTTCTATTTATATTCCCAGTGCTTAGCACCGTGCCTGACATAGTATGAGCTTGATAAATATTGATTGATTGATTAATCATAGAGAGTTGTGATGTACATATTTCTGAGTATCTTAACTTTATCTATGGTATGATGGAGTCTAAGGACCTCCCCTTCAACAATACAAGATATGTTGTGGCAGAGTAAGATCCTGAAGATTCCAGATACTCAGTGGATTGAAATCCAGGAGTAGAAATGGGAGGTCCTAGGTTCAAATCTGGCTTCAGACACTTCCTAGGGGTATGGACCTGGGCAAGTCATTTAATCCCCATTGCCCAGCCCTTACTGCTCTTCTGCCTTAGAGCCAATATATACTAATGATTCTGAGAGTGAAGGTAAGGATTAAAAAAAAAAAGTTCCTGAAGATCATTTATAAGAATATTGTCAAAAAGTATCTATTTTGGAGGCAGCTAAGAAGAGGAAGCTACACCTAGAGACAGGAGGTCCTAGGTTGAAATCTTGCCTCAGATACTTCTTAGCTGAGTGACCCTGAACAAGTCACTTAACCCCTATTTCCTAGCTCTTACCACTCTTCTGCCTTAGAGAAGATACTTAGTATTGATGGCTAAGATAAAAAGTCAAGGTTTCAAACAAACAAATCAAAAATGTATCTTGTGCTCTTTTCTTAACTGGCAGAAGACAGAGAATTACAAAAGTTCTAGGACTGTGTTGGTGACTCTTTGGTACACATGCTAGAGGGACCTGTTCTCCTCCCTCTCTTGACAATACCTGAGGACATTTCTCCTGTCCTCTTCCCAGCAGCCCAATGGGAATGCTTCCTCCTTCTCCTGTCTGGGGTGAGGTGGGCTCCCATGGGGCACAAGGGTTGCAGTTTGGGCACTTGATCTTTAAAATGTTTGCCATCACTGTTCTAGGAGGTCATTTTGAAAAACCTCAAGTTTGAAATCCATCAGGACTAAGGCAAGAGGAGCCGAGCTCCTGAGCTATTACATTATCACATATATCAGTCAAGAAATAATATCTCTTCCTTGTCTGGATATGTGTCTAGAATGAAGGAAATCCAGAAGTGTATCTACTCTATCAATGGTGAAGTTGAAGAACAAGTGACCAACTCTGCCTCTATGGAATAGACACAGAAACATAGGTTTGAAGTACTATTCATAACAGAATCCATTGATGTGTACTGTGTACAGCAGCTAAAGGAATTTGATGAGAAGACTCTTGCTCAATTACCAAGGAAGAGTTTGAAGTTCCAAAAGATGAAGAAAAAATGGCAGAGATTAAGACAAAGTCTGAGAACTTATATAAGCTAATGAAGGAAATTATATTTAAGAAAGTGGAGAAAAAGAGACAACTAGATGGCTCAATGAATAGAGAACTTGGTCTAGAGACAGGAGGTCCCAGGCTCACACCTGGCCTCTGACACTTCCTAGGTGGGCTCAAAATGCATATAATTAGAGGTATAAAATGCCATTTTAGTTCAAAGAAGGGAGCCATCGCTTAAACTAAGAAGAGGAAATAACAGGAATGCAGTCGACTAGGAGAAACCTTCAAACAATGACATTTGTACTGGGTCTAAAAGGATGGAATAGGAATTAAACAAACAGAATAATTGGAGAACAGTGCAAATGATGGCAAATGAATAAATAGATCAAGAGAAAGAATGCACAAATGAATCAAAATTTCCTTTATTTACTTTCATAAATCTTGGTTTCAACTAATTTGTTGGGGGTGAGTTTAATAGTAGGTTATATGATCCTAACAGGACATAAGTCAAGACCCTTCAGTATTCTCACTGACCTACTCTAGAGGCTCTATAGGTTACCAAAGTCCTTCTTAATATGTGGCATCCAGAAAAGAATTTTATATTCTGTCTATGGTCTGACCAGGATGGGACACTGCGGAACTATCTCCTCTTTCTTTCTCTAAGCAATGCCTCTTTTCATGTAGATCATTATTAACAGTCTGTTCTTTGAATTTGGGAACTCAATGAGGACTAACTTTATTTTTTTAAGGGGCCTTTTGATGTAAAATACAGTGAACATATTACCCGATGTGGAATTGTGAAATAAACACCACAGTCGCTATTTTTAAAAAATATGTGTATATATAAATATACATATAATAGAGGTTATAGATCTATGACTAGGAGGGACCCTAGACCATTTAATCCATTGCCCTTATTTCATAGATGAGAAAATCGAGGCAGTGACTTGTTATATAGATAATAAGCATCCGATGTGGAATTTGAACTCAGGTCCTTGTAATTTTCAGAATTAGTAATTCTGAAAAAGGAAGACTTCTTGATTTTTCTGTTGGGTATCTACATATGGGGGAAGGAGGCTTAAAATCCATACATTTCCTGTAGTATTTGTTCTCAGATAAACAGTAAAATGCTGAATTGCAGGCTCCCACTCTGCTCAGTGTTACTTCAGCTGTTATTTCCTATTGTACATCACTAGAGGGCATGATAGAGTTTTCTAAATGGATAATCCTCAGAATTTCTATGGGAGAGGTTTCAGGTAACCCTATTACACTTTTTCCAGTTTATTTTGGTAGTCATCTGATGTAGTAATAATTTTCACATACAGTGCAATTTTCTTTGTTCACAACATGAGAATATTGGTTCCACGGCAGAAGAGTGATAAAGGCTAGACGATGAGGGTTAAGTGACTTGCTCAGGGACACACAGCTTGGAAGTGTCTGAGGCCAAATTTGAACTCATAATTTCCCTTCTCTAGACCTTATTCTTAATCTACTAATCCCCCTAGCTTCCCCTCTTAAAATAATTTTTTAGTATTGAACAAGGACTTATTGCTATTATTTATGATTGGTCGGTTTGTTCTCAATGAGGCTATTTTCATTCTGCATTATTTCATGTCTTCCAAATTTCTTTGAATTCTTTGTTTCTTATGGTACAATAAAATGAATTATATTTATAAATGATCTTTTTTTAGTCATTTTCCAATCAATGGATTGCTGATCTTTTTCCAGTTTTTTTTCCCCAAGTTTTATAATTGTCTCTCTAGGAATATTTTTGAACAAATAGGTCTTTTTTTCTCCCATTGTCAATACTTTCTTTAGGATATAATATAAATAATGGTCCTACTAGGTCAAGAGTTAGGCACATTTTTGTAACTCTCATTGTATAATTCCATTTTGCTTTCCAAAAGCTTAGATAATTCTTGGTTCTATCACTAGTTTACTACTATTAATGAGCTTTTAAAAATTATACTTTTGCCGGCATTGGATTTTATTATCTTTGCCAATGTGCTGGATAGGATTTAGAATCTCAGAGTTCCTTTAGTTTATATTTGTCTAATTTTTAGAAACTTTGAACATTTTTCCTGTGATTGGCGATCTTGAATCCCATTATGAGCAGGACAGAGTACCAGTCTATGGATCCCAAGCGAAAGAGTCAATTTGATAGCAATGGCAGACAAAAATAATTAAAAGTTGAGTAGCCTGAATTTTATCTTATTACTTAATACAAAAACAATTTTTTCCTGGTTCATTTTGCTTACTTACTTGGCAGTCAAGAAAATGGAATCTGAAGCTTCCAGGGCCAGTTAGAATCATTTTCAAATTCAATATTGTGTATGACATTGGCAAATCAGTCAGTCATTCTGGATCTCTGTTTCCTGACTTATAAAATGGAGGATAGGCATGAAAAGGGTTGGATTTAATTTTTCCTCTCTATATTTTTGTATTTCATCTTAGAGTTGTTAAATGCCAATCCTCACTACCTTATTTCCAAGTTCCAGTCCTGACCACTGCGCTTACTTATTGTGTGATTCTTGGGCAAATTCCATAATCTTTCTTTGAATCTTTAAAAAAAATTATTTCATCATTTTTTCCCAAGTGCAATAAATTTTTTTTTAATTTTGAGTTACAAATTCACTCTCTCTCTCCTGCCTCTCCCCAACTCATTTAGAGGATAAGCAATATAATATCAATTATATGTGTGAAGTTATGAAAAACACATTTCCATATTAGCCAGGTTATAAAAGAAAACATACACACAAACCTAGAAAAGTAAAGTTTTAAAAATATATTCCAATCTGTAATCAGAGATCACCAGTTCTCTCTCTAAAAGTGGAAAGCATTTTTCATCATGGGTCCTTTGGAATTATGTTGGATCATTGTCTTTGTAGCAGTCCACCCCTAGCTATGGGCAAGGGAAACAGTGTGTACAGATTGTCTTAGAAGAGAGCATGCTCAAGAGCATGCTCAGTCTTGCGCATGGCTGGGAAAGCCTCTGACCCTTGACCCCAGCTTCCCCCATGTTAGGTGGGAAGACAGGTTTCTTTGTGTTCACCTGGCTAAGAGAAACCACACCTATACCTTGTCATTAACCAATGATAATCATCCCTATGTATTGTATATATTTGCATATCAAAGAGATTAAATATCGGGCCACAGCAGGCTCCGCCTTCTCTTTCACTTGGATCTCAGCTCTCACTGATGCCTGTCCTGGCTGGAGCTTGGCCATCTTTGATTCCTTTCCTTATCTACCTCTCCCACCTGGGACCTGGCCTTCGGCCAGGCACTCTCTTTTCTTTATCATGTCTCTGACCTGTGTGGTATTAAATTTGGATCACTGGACAGGTATAAGCCTTCTGAGTAGTCCACTGATCAGAGTTTTTGCTGTGGCTCCTTGATAATTAATAATGCCTGGATTTCTGACTCATTCCTGCCACCTCATATCTCTAATTTGGCTCTGCCATCCCCCTTGCAGCATCCAGAGCTTCTATCCTTCCTCTATCTTCCTATCATGAGGCTTCTCGTGGGTTCGAGGAAGCTTCAGTATTGATCAGAGTAGTTAAGTCCTTCACAATTGATCGTCTTTACAATATTGCTTTTAGTATGTACAATGTTCTCCTTGTTCTGTTCATTTCACGAAGCATTCATTCATATAAATATTTTTTTGAACCATACACTTTATCATTTCTTGTAGAAAAATAGTAATCCATCACAATCACATACCACAACTTGTTTAGTCAATTGGTTGGTGGAAATTCCTTTATTTTCCAATTCTTTATCACCACAAACTCCACCAGCAATGCATTAGTGTTCCTGTTTTTCCATACCCCCTCCAGCATTTGGCATTCCCTTGTGCAATGCTGAGAATAGGTCACAAAAATGAATAAAAGTAATTTTAGGGAGGGAAAGGGCATTAGTTGGGAACATGGGAAGGGCTCAATAAAAACATCAAATAGGGGGTGCTTGAAGTGTTTCTTGAAGGAAGCTAAAGATCATAAGAGGAGAAGATGTGGAGAGTGGAAGAAAGTGGGAAGAAGATGGTTCTGGGGAAGGGAAGGCAGACTTCTAATAATACCATTCTCTTGACAACTTTGCTTTCTGGACCCCCAAGTTTGCCTTTGATCTCTGCTTAGATTAAGTACCCTTTTGTCTTAGAAGTTTCTCCCATTTTTCATAGCCTCTCCCAGGTAGTCCAGCTCCCATTGGAATCCTCCTTCCCATATCTCCATTGTAAGCCAATCAATTGAATCTTTCTGTCCTTTATTCCTTAGAATGCATATAAAATCCCAAGTTCTTCAGCTCCTTGGAAAACCTCTTTTGAGGTGCTTTTTTCTGAGACAGTATTCATAAAGTCCCAGAGCTTTGTCTCTGTGTGGTATCTGTGTAGGGCCAATTAGAACATTATCTTCCTTGTCCTCATTAGACTTGTTCTTTTTAACTGCTTTGGTAATTTTGTGTATTTCAAGGTGGATACTCTGCTGAAGAACTGTTGGTGTTTTTCTTTTTGTATTATATTTTTTAAAATTATATATGTATGTATGTATGTATGTATTTAAACCCTTATCTTCTGACTTAGCAGCAGTGTATTGGTGCCGAGGCAGAAGAGTAGTAAGGGCTAGGCAAGAGGGGTTAGGAGACTTGTCACAGGGTCACAAAACTAGAAAGTGCCTGAGGCCACCTTTGAACCCAGGACTTTCCCTGTCCCCCAGTCTCTAGGCTCAGTTTTCAGTCTACTGAGCCACCTAGCTGTGTGTCCCGTCTTAGTCTCCCCTCCCCATTATATTTTAGTCTGGTTTAGTCAGTGTTTAGGAGTTTTATTGGTCCTGAGTTTGATACTTCTTTAACTATAGCAGACTGACTTTTACTAACTTGACTTGCTTTTTAAAAAATAATATTTTAGTTTTCCCCTATGATGTGTGTCAGCTGGGTTTTAGGAACTCCAAGTTTGCCCCTGTGCCTTGGGAAAATACTTTAAGGGGAGTCTCGGACTGATCTTGTTACAACAGACCTTAAAAGACTTAATGATTCCAGTTTAGGTGAGACCAGTATATAGACCAGTATATAAGTACAGTTTTTATCTTAGAAGTTGCCCCCATTGTACCCAAGTCCTCTCCCAGTTAGCCCAGCCCTTGACTTGACTCTTTCTTAAGTATCCATTGTAAAGCATCAGCCTCTCCCTCATAATCCTGTCTTGGACTTTTCATTTCCTTATAGTGTTAAGGTCCCGGATTTCACCCACCACCAAGGAAGACCCATGGACAATGCAAGCAGGCAGAGAAAGGCCATTTATTGAACTGACATGCTCATCAGTGGGAACCTCTGCCATCAGAGTTCCCCCTTGCTTCTGAGAGGCTGGGCCTTAAGTACTCTCCAGCATGTATGGTGCCCCCTTCCAGCCCCTTATCTACTACATACGATTCTTGGAACGTTGCTGGCATGTTTGGCTCCCCTCAGCCCTTATCGGTTACATACTATTCTTGGGACCTTGACAATTTTATGTTATTGGGGTCTTCCTGTCCTTTATCTGGTACCTACTGCAGCTGCATGTTTATTGGGGTCTTCCTAACTTCCAAGGCTAGCCAGCTTGTTAAGGTTTTCCTGTATTTCCAAGGCTGGTCATTTTGGCCTCTCTCATTAGCCATGGTAAAGCCAATCAATCATACTTCCCTGCCCTTAGTTCCCCAAAAGATCCCTATGTTCTCTTGTTCTTGGAGAATCTAATCTAAGTCTAGTCTAGAATGGTGATTCTCTCAGAGGCACTGTCCGCAGAGCCCCCAGGGTTGGACTCTGGAGGTATTTAGGCTTGCCTCTGTGCGATGGCAGGATGATAAAGGACTGTCTCTTTCCTAATTAAAGACTTGGTTTCGCTGATGGTTTTAGTGGTTCTGTGTTTTTCCAGGTTAACTCATGTAAAAATAACTTTTTAATCATTCTTTTTTTAAAAAAGTTTTTAATTCCAATTTGAAAGAATTGAAGGACCCTTTTTCCTTCCCTCGCTGTCTCCCCCCTGAGATGGAAGTAACTGGATATTGGGTTTACCTGAACAATCACATAAAACATTTTTCCATATTAGTCATTGTCAACCTTGAAAGGCAGAGAACCTCCAAAGTACTTAGAAAGAACAATCAGGACAAGGAAGACAATTCTCTGATTGGCCCTACACAGAGTTGTAAACGTGGAATCTAGAAGTCCCCAAACTTGAAGCTTAGAAAGATTTAGTGATCCCCAGTTTAGTCTGGGGGTAGAAACCCCAGGTTTTGACCTTATCACATTAGAGTTCCTTCCAGAGGGAAAGTCCTACTTTCCTTCTCTTGGTCCTATGGTTTCTCCCTTTAGGCTAAAGTAGTCCTTTACCAAGGTGGCCCAGCCCTGGGTGGGTCTTTCTCTTTTGTGTCCATGGTGAAGCATCAGACCCTCCCTGTTATTCCTGTCTGGAACTTCTTTTCCTTTATTACCATTGGGAATTCAATCAACTGTCCCTCTCATCCTCAGCCCCCAGGTTCCACTTAGAAAGGTATTTAAGCTCCCCAACTTTCATGGCTCCTCAGAAAAGCAGGATTGGCTTTCCCAGGGGTCAGTGTCCAGAGCGGCCAGAGTTTCAATCCTCGGACTCTGTGTCAAGGCCTCCTATTGCACTGAGCCCCTTTCCCTGGATTAAAGAGTGATTTTGACTATTTTTAATAGTTCTGTTTTTTCCCCCCTCAACAGAGTCACACAGTGACCAGCTCTTGGGCTCTGGAAATAGTATCTCTGGGGGAAAAGGCATCTTGAAAGGGGATTTTCCAATGAGCTGAAGAACTTGGAGTCTTAGATACACTTTTGGGAAATAAAAGACAGGAAGAACAGTTGATTGGCTTACAATGGAGACAAGGGCTGGACTACCTGTCAGAGACCTAGATACAATGGGAGACATTCCCAAGACAAAAGGGTACTTGAGATTTTGTGGTATCTACTAATTCTATCTAAACTGAGATCTTTGGGTACTTTAAGGCTTATTGTTCAGTCTAAGGCTGGGACTTCCCTGAAGACAAAATTAAATTTGGGATGCTCCATAAAACAAAGTTGTCATCCTGAAATTAGCATTCTGACACTGAATGGGGACAAAAACACTACCAGATACATACAAAGTACAGCTTTTCTACTCTAAGACCAAGCAACCCAGTTCTTAACCTTCAAAATGGGAGCAGGCTGGAGTGTAGAGAGGAAGAAGGCAGATTTCTATACAATTCTGAAAGAAAAATCCTATCTATCCTGCAATAATATCTACCCACCAGTCAGCTTCTTAAATTTACAAAATATAAAATCATTTGACCTAAAAAGACCCCAAACCCACACAGATAGACAGTACAACTCTTCCTGTTATTCCATGCTCTCCTCTCCTCTCCTCTCTCATTTCTACTGAGCCAGAGACCAGGCCCCATTAAGGGATAAAAGGTTGCTGGCAGGAATGAGGTTTTAAATTGCTTCTCTTGTTCTTGGGAGCCTGGAGCAGCTGTTGTTCCCCAGTGGAGCCTGCTGTTAAGATACATTTCTTTTCTTCTTTCTTTTTTTTAAATTTTATTAGTACTTTAGTCCAAGAAAAAAAAAAAACCAGCTGGTTAATTTCATTAACCTAAAAGCCTCCAGCTCAGAAACAATAATTATCATTAATAAAATTTTAAGTTTATCCTCTTTAAAAAATCACAATAATAATCTTTTAGAGAAAAAAGTTTTATTATGTGAACTATAGGATTTTTTTTAGATAACATAAGGATTTGTTTTGTTAACTGTTTTACAGTTTGTTTTTTTTTTGTTTTGTTTTACAAAAAGTTGTTTTACAGGACATCAGTCTTTCTGTTTCTTATTTTTTTATTTTAATTTTATTTTATTAAGCCATCTTAGAATCGATATTGTGTATTGTTTCTAAGGCAGAAGAGTGGTAAGGAATAGGCAATGGGGGTTAAGTGACTTGCCCAGGGTCACACAGCTAGGAAGTATCTGAGGTCAAATTTGAACCCAAGACCTCTCATTTGTTTTCTGTTTCTGTTATTTCTCCTTGTTTCTATCTTTCTTTCGGTCCCTATCTCCTTATCCCTTTTTTCCATAACTAGGAGAACTTTATTTGTGTCTTTTTTTTTTTTTAATTTTTTTGGTAAATTTAGAATATTTTCCCATGGTTACATGATTCATGATTCCCGCCCCCCTCCTTCCATCCCCCTTCCTGGAGCTAACAAGCAATTCTACTGGGTTATACATGTATCATTGGAGAACTTTATTTGGAAGGAGTAGGAGCCCAAGGAATAGTAAAATGAGGAACAACCTCAGATCTAGTTTTGATGAGCTGAGGGCTCAAATGGATACCCTAGTTTGGTTATGACCAAATGTCCATATGCAGTGAGATCTTATTACAGTTTTTCTAGGCCTTCAATTAGTGGGATCAATTGAAGAAATATGAATAATTCAATTCCACAGATGGTTACTGAGCACCAGCTTTCTGCAAGGCACTGAGAGATAGAGCAGAGGACAAAAACCACATTTACAAAGTAGAAAACAGTGCTTCAGGGTGTTAGAAATAAAATCCTACAAAAGTTCATAGGCAGGGGTAATTTTCATTTAATTTTTACTGTTCAATCATTTTTCAGTACCTGACTCTTCACGACCCCATTTGGAATTTTCTTAGCAAAGGTAGTAGAGTGGTTTGCCACTTCCTACTCCAGTTCATTTTACAGATGAGGAAACTGAGGCAAACAGGGTGAAGTGCCCAGGTCCACACACCTAGGAAGTGTCTGAGTTCAGATTTGAACTCAGGAAAACAAGTCTTCCTGATACCAGGCCTGGCACTCTATCCACTGTGCCACCCAGCTGCCCTTGTGTAATTATAATGGATGAGATTACAATCCAGTGATGGCAAACCTTCTAGAGATCGAGTGCCCAAACTGCAACCCTCATGCCACATGCAACCCCCTGCTTTATCCCAGACAAGGGAGGGAGGAAGCGCCCCCATTGGGCTGCTGGGCAGGGGGTTGGGTCATGTGAGAAAAGTCCTTAGGCACATGGAGAGGGGGAAGGGAGCAGCCCCCTCTAGCACATGTGCCATAGGTTTGTCAACATGGCTGCAGTCTATCTCTCAACTGTAGGCATTTTCTCTGCCTCTCATGCCTAGAATGCTCTCCTTCCTCCACGTTGACTCCTGACCTCCCTCTCCTACCTTTAAGTCTCAACCGAAACCCCACCTTCTATAGGAAGCCTTCCCCAACCTATCTTAATTCCTGTACCTTCCCTCTGTTAATTAATTTGTTGTGTACATATTTGTTTGCATATAAAATGTCTCCAGGATTAGATTGGAAAGTCCTTAAGGGCAGGAACTATCTTTTGCTTCTTTTTTTTAAGCCCCAGAGTTTAGCACAGTTCCTAGCATTTAATAAATGTTTATTGATTGATAAAGCTTTTTACATTGCCTTATTTTATCCTCACAATGATCCTATAAGAGCAGCTAGGTGGTGTAGGGGACAGAGCTCTGAGTCTCAAGTCAGGAAGATCTGTATTCAAATCCAGACTTAGACATTTACTATCTGTGACCTTGGACTATATGACTGGTAGGTCACTTTCAGTCCTAAATCTCTGATCCTATGATTGTTTCTAGCTCTAAGGGTCTTTGAATTTACCTGTCACTATCTTGTGACCCATGAAAAAGAGAACATATCTGATGATGCAGGTGAAAGACTCAGGAAACAGGTCTGAACTTCTGCATTATAAAGCAATGCAGGCCATTTGCATAAAAAATCTAGACTAGTGGCTTTCCTCATCTTTGGCATTAAACCCCAAATACAGGGGGAGAAAGATTATGCATCAAAAGCAATTAAATAAGACCAACTAGTTAAAAGAAAATAATCAACCAGGATACAAAATTAGGTAATTCGATTTCTAATTGGAGGAAAGATTAGGGACTTTCCAAATTGGGAAGGGAAGAACTAACAGGCCTCTAAGCAGCAGGTAGAGATGGTCCAACTTCTCAGCCACACCAGGGTAGGTTCAAATAATTCAATAAGGTTTCCTCCCAATTCCCACAATTGAATAAATTGAATAAAAAATAACATTTCTAGTGGAACATATGGTTTTATTCAGACCATCACCTTTTGTTTTAAAAGAGAAACTGAAAATCAGGGTGGTAGAGAGGGGAATAATGTTTGAAACAATATGGAATTTTTTTTTTTTTGGAAATTTTTATTTAATTAATTAATTCAGAATGTTTTTTTTTTCATGGTTATAAGATTCTTGTTCTTTCCCTCCCCTCGCCTCCCCTCCCTCCCATAGCTAACTCTCAATTCCACTGGATTTTACATGTCATTGATCAAGAACTATTTCCATATTATTGATGTATACACTAGGGTGATCCTGTAGAGTCTACATCCCCAATTATATTCCCATCAACCCATGTGATCAAGCAATTGTTTTTCTTCTGTGTTTCTACTTCCACAGTTCTTTCTCTGGGTGTGGATAATGTTCTTTCTCATTAAGTCACTCAGAATTGCCCTGAATCATTGCATTGCTGCTAGTAGAGAAGTTCATTACATTCAATTATGCCACAGTGTATCAGTCTCTGTGTATAATGTTCTCCTGGTTCTGCTCCTCCCACTCTGCATCAATTCCTGGAGGTCGTTCCAGTTCACATGGAATCCCTCCACTTTATTATTCGTTTGAGCACAATAGTATTTCCTCACCAACATCACCAATATTTGAAACAACATGGAACTTTTACCATTTGATAATTTCATACTTAAAAACTTGTTTTGATTTTTAAGCCCATTATAGCTACCAATTGGGAAATCTTGAAAAAATGCAATTTCCTTTAGAGAAATTTCAGAACTGCCATGAGCAAGGTCCAGCCTTGGCTACTCCAGGGGTTCCTGACAGGTGGTGAACAATTAGTCAAAAAAATAACAAACGGAAGACAGCTGTATCTTTATGGCCATGGGAATGCTTTGCATCTGATAACTGCTCCGTCATCCCCAGGCTTGATGTTTATTTTAAAACCCATTTTCTTGGCACACAGATACATTACCTAACACACATCTAAATAGAGATAATTGGAAAAGTGATACATTAACTTTTAACAAATAACTTGATTAACATTCTATATTCTTGTATTGTGATTACAGATAGCATAAAGGTTTCACACAAGATAAATTATTTTGTCACAGGTGGCTTAATTTTTCTCATTACCCTGTGAGGAGTTTTGAGATTATAATCAAGAAAAATTACTTATTGCCTTTAACAAAAGGAAATAATCAATCAAGAGTTCTTAAAAGACAATTCAACAATCATATCATTGAGGTTGAGGGGTATATCCAGAACTGTATCCAGGTAGGGTGATAGCACAGCAATTTCTATGAAGTTGCTTCCCAACTTTCTCTTTTTGTACAGGAAAAGACACATTTCTGGTGTAGGTATTAGTGAGGGAATTGAGGGATTCGGACAGCAAATAGTTAATTTTAGAAATTCAGTGAACCACACTGACTCCATCTTGGGACTCGGTTTTGGAGTTAACTTAGTTACTATTCATTTAGTGGTCTAGTCCAATTTCTGTCTTGTGACTTTCACAGCTTTTCATGTAAATCAAATCTCTAGTTCTGTGCTGGGAGCCATCAGGCCACGATGCCTTGACAGAGTCACTCATGGTAGCTAAGGAGGCCACAGAGTGGCCCTTGGCAAGATATGATTGCCCACTCATTTGCTTGACCTCTCCCATCAATATCCCTTACCTATGGAATTGACATGATTATTATTCCCCCTAGTCTCAGAAGGAGTAATGCAAGAGCAAAACACCTATACCCTAATTCCATAAAACATCACCAAAAGATCAGACCCTCAAATCCAACCCCAAAAGACTATTATGGGTTAACTTTTATTCAGGTACATAATTCCCAGTGAAACCACAGCTACAGGCCAAGTCCAGAACTTTCCACTCACAGAAACTTATTCTCATGAAGCCAGCACACAAATCAATCATAAAGGTCCATATAATACATACAGGTACATTAAGCTTCAATATGCCTTAGTGACTCAACTTCACAAACCAGTAACTCAGAAACTCCCTAGTAAAACCCTGAAAAATGAGCAGTCTAAATTTGAATTGTGTTCCCAGTACTCCTCAACCTCAATGATTCGATTGTTGAATTATCTTTTAAGAATTGTTGATTAATTATTCCATTTTATTAAAAGCAATAAGTAATTTTCTTTGATTGTTTGTAAGCTCAAAATTTCTCACAGGGTAATGAGAAATTAAGCCACCTGTGACAAAATAATTTATCTTGTGTGGAACCTTTATGCTGTCTGTAATCACAATACAAGAATACAGAATGTTAATCAAGTTATTTGTTAAAAGTTAATGTATCACTTTTCCCATTATCTCTCTTTGAACATGTGTGTTGGGTCATGTATCTGTGTGCCAAGAAAATGGATATAAAAATAAACATCAGGCCTGGGGATGGCGGGGCAGTTATCAGATGCAAAGTAGTCCCATGGCTGTAATGATTAAGCTGTCTTCCGTTTGTTATTTTTTTGACTGATCATTTACCACCTGTCGGGAACCCCTGGAGTCATGAGTGAGGCTGGACTTCACCCATGGCAGACCCTTAAATCATGTATGTGGGATTTGTAAGCCTTGAAGAGCTGTTATAAATGGCAGTTATTATTACTCATCCAACTACCACAATACTTGTGTCTCTGTCATACATTTGGCATATAGCATAGATTACTTTGTATTTTAAAAAAATTTTCTTGGGAAGCTAGTGGATAGAGATCTTTCCTGGGGCTCAGTGAGAGAGCCAGGCCTGGAATCAAGAGAACCTGGGTTCAAAACTGGCCTCAGACACTTCCCAGCTGAATGTCCTAGGACCTCATTGGTGAGGCTGTGGCACCTGTGCATAGCCCGCACTCCAGGAGCTGCTCTGTTCCCCCTCTTCCCAGCACTAGAGGACATTTTTTTGAATGCCCCAACCCTCTGTCCGGCACCCAAAGCAAGCACTTCCTCCCTCAACTCTTTCTGGTAATGGGGACTCACAGACTGTTTGAATTTGCCATCTGGGCACTCAGACTTGGAAAAGACCAACCCTGCCCCAAGACAAGTCACTTAGCCCCCCATTGCCTAGCCCTTACCTCTCTTCTGCCTTAGAACCAATACTTAGTATCAATCCCTAGATGGAAGGCAAAGGTTTAAAAAAGAAAAATCTGGGGGCAGCTGGGTAGCTCAGTAGATTGAGAGCCAGGCCTAGAGATGGGAGGTCCTAGGTTCAAATCTGAGCTCAGATACTTCCCAGCTGTGTGACCCTGGGCAAGTCACTTGACCCCCATTGCCTAGCCCTTACCACTCTTCTGCCTTGGAGTCAATACACCGTATTGACTCCAAGACAGAAGGTAAGGGTTTAAAAAAGAAAAATCTTTCTCCCTTTATAAATTAAGGAGTTTTGACTAATTGACTTCTAAGGTCACTTGGGCTTTATAAATTCTGCCTATCCCTCATCTACCTGGCTAGTAGACATATAAAGCATTCGTTAAGTGCTATGTACTAGGGACACAATCACAAGCAAACATATCTTATACTGGAGGAAGACAATATATATCAGGAATATCTTGAAAAGCAGTTAGAGGAGGCAGCATGCTGTGGAGATGATGATAGTCTGGTTCTGAGTGAAACAAGGTGAGAGTCTGGCAAGTCAGGCTCAGGGGAAGTCTGAGGTTACAGTGTGGGGACGAGGGAGACAGGGATGCTGGCCATCATGATTGGGAAGGCAAGGACATTCCTGAAGGTAGGTATTCCCAGCACCTAATAGAATGGTCTATATGTAGGAGACACCCAATACATGTTTGTTCCTGATGATCACAGTAGTGATGATTGAACATCTGTCATTAGTCTAGTTAGAAGCCTTGCAATGAGACATTCTCTAGACTGCACTGGTCCAGAGGACTGAGGCTGGACCCATTGGCCTGGATTTCTCATCTTCTCAGGTATATAAATAAGCCCAGCATACAAGCAATGGGTTCAGGATTCATCCTCCTGACGGATTTCCGAGTACCTAATAAGTTAGCACATCTTTCTGGACAAGATCTTTTTGCATGGGTTGAGCACCTGAAAGGGAAGTCAGGGCCTGAGGGAATATGGGTGGAAGGGTTAAAGATTAAGGTAGGAAGGACATGGGTAGAGAGAATAGACAAAAAGACGCAGGATTCTTCAGCATCGCATTCAACTTGTCAGTTCCTCCTCAGAGGGGCAGACAGAGTGGGGTTTTATTGAGGTTTCAAGGTATGGGGGTTGTGGGACTGTCAATCAAACAGGTGATAGGATAGAAATATTAGCATCATATTGGCAATCAACAACAAGACAAAAGATTGGATGCCAACACAGAGGCGTAGCCAGTGCCCAGACCAGAAGCTCATTTGAAAGTCCTACTTCCTCCAGAGCCCTGGCACCATCTCATTCAAATGTTGAGTGTGTGTCTTTGACATTACAAAGAAGCTATTGAAATTGCATGCCAGCCTTCCAGATTGCAGACAATGGGAAAGGCTTGAGTTCTACAAAATTTGAGCCCCAATTCAATTTAAGAATTGGGAAATCAGGGGGCATCTGGGTAGCTCAGTGGATGGAGAGCCAGTCCTAGAGATGGGAGGTCCTAGGTTCAAATCTGGCCTCAGACACTTCCCAGCTGTGTGACCCTGGGCAAGTCACTTGACCCCCATTGCCTAGCCCTGACCACTCTTCTGCCTTGGAGCCAATACAAAGTATTGACTCCAAGATGGAAGGTAAGGGTTTTAAAAAAAGAATTGGGAAATCAATCATGTGAAATATTAGAAATATATCCATAAGTCTGGTCCATGAACACTTTGCTCATGAGAATCAGCTTCTGAATACATATTTAATACTTTCATGATTTGTTTATATCTGGAACCCTTCACTGACTATGCTCACCATCATGGCAAATAGGACAAAAAGAGGAAATATGCCCTACTGAAATCAATTCTCTCAAACCTAAACCATTTGACTAACCTACCTCAAACTTGGCCCAGAACAAAGGTGTAGGCTAGTGAACTATATTCAGGCAAGAGTGATGGAACAATCAAGGCCAGGGAAGTGAAAAGGTATATTTAACCCAAGATCTCTTACTTGGCCAACCTATAATTCCTGTGAAACAGTGACATTTGGGGAAATTAGAAATTTCAAGTTCTGATTATATTTTGGTTTCAAAGTGAGGCACTCCCAACTGCTATTATTATTCTAGTCAAGTAAGGAATATTTTTAAAATTTCTTTACTCATAAGGTTTTCTATGTCTGAAGTAGAAATGGTATCTGCCAATTCAGTTAAAGAATGAAAATAGTTTGCATTTGCAAATCACTTTACAGGTTATCTTTTTTGAACTTCCAAATATCTGTTTGAGGTAGGTGCTGATATTATCCCCATTTTATAGATGAGAAAACTGAGGCTGAGATAAGTTAAGTGGCCTGCTTAGGCTCACACAGTTAATAAGTATATAAGGCAGGATATGAACTCTTAACTCCCAACCCCGTGCTTTAGCAAACATCATTCCACCCAACTAACAGCCAAAAGGAATGATGACTGGCCTTACACATTTTCTCACTATGAGACCCAGGGCAAGTCACTTAATCCCCATTACCTAGCCCTTACCACTATTCTACCTTGGAACCAATACTTAGTATTGACTCTAATACAGAATGAAAGGGCTTAAAGAAGGGAGGAAAATGGAATTTTTCTGAGAATCCATCAAATCCAGGAGTTTTATTTTTGTTTTTGTCCCCCCACACACACACTTGGGACTTCCTTTAAAGTTAGATCTAGTTTTTTTGTTTTTTGAGATTAAATGTCTTTAAAGATCTCTATCTGGTCTTCTGTCCTCATCTCTTGTTGTTCAAATCCTCATACTATGAAATTCTCAAATTTGGAGTTGCTCATAGGCAATTCCCAAAGACTCGACTCCCTTGAGAAGGCATGCAGATGTCAGCTGCTGCCATGTTCTTGGAAGGAAATCTCTTCTTTGGGTCCCAGTTGCTATCAGCTCTTGAGCTGGGAAAATTTACTCGTAGGTATCTGGTCTCCAATGTGTTCCGAAAGGGAACCAGAAAATCGAAGGGGGTGAGGAATTTGAGATCAATAACTCTCTCTCCAGCCACCCGGGAAAGCACATGCAGCTTGTTATATACTAT